>NC_090734.1:6233338-6243338 GCF_036898095.1 Palaemon carinicauda
ATATATAATATATATATATATATATATAATATATATAATATATATATATATATATATATATATATATAATATATATAATATATATATATATATATATATATATAATATATTATAATATATATATATATATATATATATATAATATATATAATATATATATATATAATATATATATATATAATATATATATATAATATATATATATATAATATATATATATAATATATATATATAATATATATATATATATATATATTATTATGTGACGAACCACTGTGCAAACAATTACCCCTTTAAAATGGGCGGTAGTTCTCTTCACACAACAAAATAGAAGTCCTATGGGTAGACTTCCAAATTCACTAGTTTCTTATTACGAGTGTATAAGATTGTTGATTATGATCAAATGTATCTTCTTAAAGCTGGTTGCAGACAATCGAAGCACCAATAGCAGGATAATTGGAGGAGAGGAACCATAAACTATGTTATAAACAAAACTTTAATCTTACTTTAAATAAAATGATGAAAAAGCACTTCAAAACAACAATAATAAGCAATGCAAAGTGAATGGGTGAGTAAGGTAGATGAATCTCGTGGTGAGAACAATGTATTCTAACAAAACAATAAATTTGGGGTTACCTTATAACATGTAAGGTAAGAAAACAGGGATGATTTACAGCAGGAAGGTGAGTGTAAATAAAAGATAATGAGAAGAATGGAATGATGGCGCTGAAATAAGGTGATGTATTTACAAAGAAAATGGAAAAAATAAACTTTAGACAAGTCAGATATGTTAGCATATGTACAACATATGGGGATATCACAGTCCCCCCTTGTTTTTGTTTTTTTTTCCATTTCCCGAGGATCAACCGAGGTTATCCTTGATAATGAGTCTGCCACAATGTTTCCTCGTCCTGATATGGCGATTACTTGGATATTATGTGCAGATAGTATGTATGACCATCTTAAAAGTTTAGGGTTGAGAGTAGTGGACCTATGGAGATGCGACAGAGGAGAGTGGTCGCTGTAGACGTAGATCGTGTCTTGTCCATCAACATAAATCTCGTATCTCTGGATGGTAGCTACGATGGCGAATAGTTCTTTCTCCACAGTGGGCCAATTTAGTTGGGAACCCATAAATCGTCCACTGGAATAAGAGACTGGTAACAGATCAGCTAGTGGGGGCAGGTTTCCTGTTATGGCTGTTATTGGAGCAGGATGCTGTAATAAAATGCCCCCATATCCAAGATCACTAGCGTCTGTTTGGAGATAGAATGGTTTGGTGAGGTTAGGTGCCATTAATATAGGAGGAGATGACAAGTAAGTTTTTAGCTGGTTAAATATTTGATCATGTTGCTGGCTCCAAGATAAATTTACTTTTGAAGAAGTTAAAGCAAATAGTGGTCCTGTGAATGGTGAGAAATTTGGACTGAACTTAGAGTAATATCCTACCATACCTAGAAATCTTTTTAATTCCTGTTTGGTAGTTGGAACAGGATAAGAAGTTATGGCACTAATATTTGCATCATGGGGTAATACTTTACCACTGCCAACTCGATGACCAAGGTAAGATACCTGACCTTTGCAAAAATTACTTTTTGCTAAGTTGATCGTTAATCCATGTTGTTTCAACCTTGAGAAAACTTCTTTTATCTTTTGAATATGGTTTACCCAGGTGTCAGAGGCAATAATGATGTCATCTAAATATACAAATACTTTTTCCAAGTCCTGTAAAATTAAAGACATTACTCTTTGGAAGGTGGCAGGTGCGTTGGCTAATCCGAATGGCATTACATTATAACTAAATAATCCAAATGGAGTGATAAATGAAGAAATTTCCTTTGCCGTTTCTGTGAATTTAATTTGGTAATAACCCTTCAGCAAATCTATTTGGGTTAAGTAGGTTGAATTACTTACTTGGTCAATGATATCTTGTATTCTTGGTAGAGGATACGAGTCTTTAATTGATAAATTATTAATTTTCCTGTAATCGGTACAAAGACGAAATTTACCATTTTTCTTTCCTACTAGGAGACATGGGGAAGCCCATGGTGACGCACTGGGTTCTGCCAATCCTTCTCTTATCAAGTAGTTCACTTCTTTCATGATACCCAATTTCTTCTGTGCTGTTCGATAGAAAGCTTGTTTAATGGGTGCAGCACCTGGTTGTAGTTTGATGTCATGATCTAGCATGGTGCATCTGCCTGGTTTATCTGAAGTTATACTAGGAAATTCATGGAATAAAGCTACTAAAGATTTATATTTTGATGCATATAAGGGTTGTAGATAGTCTGATAAGTTTTCCAAGATCTTCGAGTTTTGAGAATCCTGCCAAGATGCAGTTATTGGATCATCTGTAAATTGATCCATAGGACAATCTATGTATGGTATGGAACTAGTAATCATTACCGTTTTACTTTCAGCTGTTGAGGGAGACAAATAGGCCTTTAAGAGGTTTATGTGTACTAATTGAGTAGACTTACGCTTATCTGGAGCGGCAATTATATAGTTGATTGGCGAGATACGTTGAGTGATGGTATAAGGTCCCTGGTATTTCTCTCGTAGGGGAGAGCCTGGAATCAGATGGTATAGCAGCACTGCATCTCCTACTTTGAAACTTCTGGTTTTAGCCTTTTTATCATAGTTAATCTTCATCTTCTCTTGAGCTGTTATCACGTTAGTTTTGGCAATGGAGTGAAGATGTGAAAGTTTCCTGTTGAGTTTCGAAATATATTGGGAAAGAGGTACCTCATTATCTCCCAACTTCAGGATGCGTTCTTTGACTGAACTGAGGATAGTTCCTGGCCGTCGACCGAAGAATAGTTCAAAAGGTGACATACCAGTAGACTGGTTTCGAACTCCTCGTATGATGTACATGATCAGTTCCAAATCGCAATCCCACTCGTTACCTGAACTATGGATGTATTTCCGGAGAAGATTTTTAATGGTCTGGTGAGTGCGTTCTAATGCTCCATTGGTCTGTGGATGGTAAGCTGAGGATGAGACTTGGGTTATATGGTAATCTTTCATAGCTGTTTTAAAAGCATGACTCATGAAATTGGTTCCTTGATCACAGTTGGAAATCCTACAACAGTAAATATGGACACTAGTGACTTTAGGATGTTCTTGGCTGAAATGTTTCTTAAAGGTACTGCAAATGGATAACGGGTAGTTGGGCATAAGGCCGTAAGCAAGTATTCATGTCCCCTTTTTGTCTTAGGCAAAGGGCCTACACAATCTACTATGATCTTACTGAAAGGTTCTTTAGGCACAAGAATAGGTTTTAATGGTGCAACTGGTACTTTCACATTAGGACTACTTACTTTTTGACATGTTGTACATGTTTTTACGTACTCTTTAATGTCATTCTTCATGTTTGGCCAATAAAAGTCTTGACTGATGCGTTCATATGTTTTAGTGATACCAAGATGAGAGTCAGCAGAGTGAGACAATTCTAGGATCAGAGGTCTTATATCCTTAGGAACAACTACCTGGAATAGATCCTTCCAGGTTTCTAGATGACTGTTCTTGCTGGACCTGAATTTTCTCATTAGTACATCATTATTAATATAAAAATAAGAACACTTGTTGGTATCCTTTGGTTTCACTTGGTTGAAACACTGCTGTAGAGTGACATCTTTCCTTTGTTGATAGCTAAAGGAATCAGGCTGGATCTTATATGTACTCATCAACTCGTTGAAATCCATAGGTTCAGATACTGGCAACGGGTTTGATGATGATTCAGTAGGGGTGTCCTTTTTACTGCTTCGGGTCACTGCTAAGATTCCTCCTGTACAACATCACCTGGAGATACTGCTATTAAGTTTGTTAAGACAACAGAGTTAGCTATGTCATTACCCAGGATTATATCTACATTCTTGCATGGTAACAGTTCTGGATTTACAGCTACTTCAGTAGTTCCAGAGAAATAAGGACAATGAAGGTTTACATTAATGAGAGGCAACATAGACTTACTGGTTAAGTCATTAACTGCAACATACCTGTGAGTTTCACCTTTAGGTCGTATTACTTTAGGAGAGACGATCGTTTGAGAGGATCCAGTGTCTCTGAGTATGGTTACAGGTTTACCATTTATTTTGCCTGAGCAGGTGAAGGGTGCTAACGCTTGGGACTCGTGTGATGCACAATGGAAGGTCTTTTTCTTCTCCACCTTAGGTTTTGGTTCCTGTTTGGGCAGATTCATTTGCTTAGAAGAGAATTGAGAGGGATTAGGCTTTCTCTTTAAGTATGAAGCTGCACAATGTGGATCAGGACATTCTGAAATATGATGTCCTTCTTGTTTGCAGTATGTACAAGTTTCCTTAGGTCTAGTTTCTCTATATGGGGTTTTACCTACTTTATGAATAAGAGCATAGTTATCTGCCTTTAAAGCGGCTTTCTTAGGGTCAGATTCATTCTGCTCTCTTAGATACACATTAATGCTACCTGGTATTTTCCTTAAGAAATCCTCCATTACTATTAAATCTTTCAACTGCTCAAAAGTTTTGACATCTACTTTTTCTACCCACTTCTGAAACTGTTTAATCTTTCCATTCATAAATTCTAAAAAGGTTTGCTGAACTTGCTTCTGACTATTACGAAATATTTGCCTATAACCTTCCGCAGTAATAGAATAAGCATCAAGGATTGCTGTTTAATTATGAAATAATCATGTTCCTCTAACATAGTGGCACATACAAATAATGCTTTACCTTTAAATGAGTTCCGGATGATCAAATACCATTTGTCCTGAGGCCAATTGAGATTCTTGGCTGTGTCTTCGAACACAGAAAAGTAGTTATCAGGTTCCCGTTCTTCAAATGTGGGCAGCAATTTCTGCACCTTGCCCACATCAAAGGGTTCGGGAATTAGCTTACCTTCTTCCTTTTCTTTCAGTCTCATAAATGCCAGATCCCGTTCTGTTACTGTGGCCACTTCTCTCTCAATCTGCAGCCTAACACGGAGAGCTTTGTTTTTCTGTTCACTTTCTTTTTCTTGTTGCTCCAAAGCAGTTGCAGCAGCTTCCTCAGCAGTTTCCACCTTGATACGTTCTAGGGAAGCAGCGGCAGCAGCCGTGCGCTCTGCAGCAGCGGCTTTCCTCTCTTCTAACTCAGCGGCGGCAGTTGCAGCTCGTTCAGCAGCAGCGGCTCTTTCTCGTTCTACCAGAGTTGCGGCAGTTGCGGCTCTTTCAGCAGCAGCGGCTTTCCTCTCTTCTACCTCAGCGGCGGCAGTTGCGGCTCGTTCAGCAGCAGCGGCTTTCCTTTCTTCTACCTCAGCGGCGGCAGTTGCGGCAGTTGCCGCTGCAGTTGCGGCTTGCATCTTCATCTTTTCCAACTCCAGCTGTAGACTTAGTTTATCCAAGTCACCATTTGGATTGGTAACGGTTAGAGCTCGAACGTCAGCCAATTCTTCTTCTGGAACAATATCTTCATCTACAAGGAAGTTCAAAATATGACTGAGAATTACACATTTTACGGCAGTTGCGGGAACCTGTACATCATAATGGCGAGCTAGATTCTTCAAGTCAGTTTTTGTGGCAACTGTGAGAGATTCCACATGATCCCGTGGTGATACAATGAATTGTTGCAAGTTGAAAGGCATTTTGAATGTCGCCCGTGGCGCAAGATAAGTACAAACTAAAATAAATATCCAAACTTTATAAGAATAAGTATAAGATCATACGATCGCAAAATAACAATCTTTCGATCACAGAAATGCAAAATAGCTATCACAAAATTACAAGATCGAGAGATCACAAAATTACAAAATTATATGATTAAATCACATTACACAAAAATAGCTTAAATACAAAATTGAGTCTCGCGAAACTTACGATAACACTATGAAACTTTTATTCACAGTTAACAACTGAACAATTTTTTTTTTTTTTTTTCTTTTTTTTTTTTACGCTCGAGATCTTCAACACGCGGCTAACTACTTCATAACTACTCAAACGACACGCTTAACATCACAAACTTTTACAACAATTCTACCGAATCCGTAAACAAGGCTTTAAAACGCAAAGGTATTTTTTACTTTAAACATACCTAATTAGCACGTTCTAGTTTACATTTCCTTTTAATTTATACCAGCTTAATACGATAATTTTACAATGTTACCTTTTAATTTATACAAATACCATATTATTCTCGTTATGATAAAGTATCTAGTTAATAATCAACACCTAGTTTAAAGTAATTGATTATCAGAATAATGCGCAAACTGGACAAAATACGTAGTATGCGCTTTATAGATATAACAGGAGTAATTCAACACAAGTATTTAAATATTCATTTACCGACACGTAAATGTTATTTGTACACCAAAATAGTACTTTTATCACCAAACAATACATAAGTTAATTTCCTGACTAGAGATGACGATTAGAATTACGAAAATCTCCGAAATTGGAAATTGGCTAATTTCACTTACGAAATTTATATAACAAAATAAATCACTTTATTATGAAATAGAGATGGAGGAAATTTCACTTATAATGAAAGTTAATTTAATAATTCACATATAATGAAATTTGACTTATTTCCTAAATATCACTTTTGAATGGCGATTTTAAGAAATGGCAAAATCTTAGGGCTTCAGACTTTTTTTTGTGAGAAATCTCTGGGATACGAGATTTGAGTAGGCGAAACTTTAAAAGCTACCTACTGGGGGCATCTTCAATTAATAAGGGTGGTTTAGAAGCTGGACAATCAGCATACCTAAGTCTTAACTATATTAAGCGTGACTTGTTCCTCTTACAACCAAATGACTACCCAGACATATATTATACATAAATGTCTAATGAGAGGGAGACGAGACATCTACCTTACCTTGGAATTATGACTGTCGTCCTTTATCCTTGGTACGCCACAACACAACACTCGATACTGTTCATAATCACTGGAACTGTTCTTTCACGATTCAATCACTTGATATAAATTTGATGAATCATATCGCACATCAGATCCCGGACAGGCCCCCAACTATTATGTGACGAACCGCTGTGCAAACAATTACCCCTTTAAAATGGGCGGTAGTTCTCTTCACACAACAAAATAGAAGTCATATGGGTAGACTTCCAAATTCACTTGTTTCTTATTACGAGTGTATAAGATTGTTGATTATGATCAAATGTATCTTCTTAAAGCTGGTTGCAGACAATCGAAGCACCAATAGCAGGATAATTGGAGGACAGGAACAATAAACTATTTTATAAACAAAACTTTAATCTTACGTTAAATAAAATAATGAAAAAGCACTTCAAAACAACAATAATAAGCAAATCAAAGTGAATGGGTGAGTAAGGTAGATGAATCTCGTGGTGAGAACAATGTATTCTAACAAAACAATAAATTTGGGGTTACCTTATAACATGTAAGGTAAGAAAACAGGGATGATTTACAGCAGGAAGGTGAGTGTAAACAAAAGATAATGAGAAGAATGGAATGAAGATGGCGCTGAAATAAGGTGATGTATTTACAAAGAAAATGGAAAAATAAACTTTAGACAAATCAGATATGTTAGCATATGTACAACATATGGGGATATCACAATATATATGTATATATATATATATATATATATATATATTAGTTTTACCGAGAAATGATACTTTAGAATTTCTTTTCGGTGTTACTTATTATTATTATTATTATTATTATTATTATTATTATTATTATTATTATTATTATTATTATTATTATTATTATTATTAGCTTAGCTACAACCTCTTTGGACATGCAAGATAATATAAGGTCTCCAAAATGGAAAATACCCCAGTGAGGAGAGGAAATAAGTAAAAATGGTACGAAGGCTATGGCACTACCAAAGACTAGAGAATAATGGTTTGATTTTGGAGAGTCCTTCTTCTAGAAGAGCTGCTTACTATAGCTAAAGTCTCTCTTCTACCCCCATCAAGTGGAAAGTAACCAATGAACATTTACAGTGCAGTAATTAAACCATGATTGAAGAAGAAATTTTCAGTTATTTTAGTGTTGTTAGTTGTATGAGGAAAGAGGAGAATGTTTAAAGTAGAGGCCAGACTATTAGATGTAAGTGAAAAAATAATGAGCCGTAGCCAGAGAGAGTCCAATGTCTTTCTCTATGACCACTCAAAGGGTCCTATACCTCACTGCAAAGAATGCCGCTCTCAGAAAGTTACTATTATAGCAATATATGTTGCAAAAGAAGGTAACGTGAAATCATTTTGTCTGTTTATTCGCCAAACGTTTCCCCTTTTGAAGGACAGCCATTTTTTTTTTCTTTTCTTGTTCTATATCTCCTACTCCTCCTTTTTAATTATTACTTGCATCTTCCCCCGGTGACTTCCCGGTAACTTTACTGATGATAATTACTACCCCGAGAAAAAAAGATAAAAAAAGAGAGATAAAAACTGAGTATAGAAAACTTTTTTGCAATATTCCCCAGAAGTTTGCGAATATATATATATATATATATATATATATATAATATTTTTTTAATTTTTAATGTTCTTCACGTCATTTCTGGAAGTTATCTCTGTTATTGATATTTTTAGCTCCACCTATTGCCCATACGACATTCGTGTTAATAATTATCAAGATAAACTGTGAACGAACACATTGTTTCCCTTTCAAAAGATAAATTTCCAGATTCCCCAAACCTTTCATTACCATGTTATTTTTACATGCATTTTCAATAAACCAAAAAATACGTTGCATTTAGAAATGACTTTGATTCTTGAGTTTTTATTCTCTTCCTCTTGATTCTAGAAATCGTTGACAATGGTTTAATTAAAACCATCTTAATGAAGTCTTAAACGTTAGAGGATAACTTATCGTAAGTCAGGATGTATTAATCAGGATTTGGTGTTCTATGCAAGGTTAGGATATGTTAGCATATTATAATAATCAGGATGTCCAAGAAAACAAAAAGTCCCATGTCATACTTAGTACTAGCTAAGCTAAATCCCTCGTTGGAAAAGCAGGATGCTACAATCCTAACGGCACCAACAGGGAAAATAGCCCGGTGAGTAGAGGAATTAAGGAAAGAGGTCGAATAGTGTGCTTAAGTGTACCCTCAAGCAGGTGAACTCTATCCCAAGACAGTGGAAGACCATTATACAGAGGTTATCGCGCTACCCAAGACTAGAGAACAATTATTTGGTTTTGGAGAGTCCTTCTAGAAGAGCTGCTTTCTATAGCTTTTAGAATTTCTTCTACCTGACAACACTTAAATAACTGAAAAATGAGACTACAATAATGCAATGTATGATATACTTAATTTAAAAGACAGAATCAGGGAAGTTCGTTTGAGATACTAAAGCCTTGTAATAAGAAGGGATGAGGTTGAACGAAACAAGAGATAAAAATATGACAGTGATGGGGAGGAGGATTGAGGGGTGTACCGGGTGGCTGTTACGTACTGCAAGAGATGCAAGCAGAATACAAGTGAACTGTATTCAACAAGAGCACGAGCTTATATTCAGATAGTTTCTATTATCAGTGCGGGAAGAGGGAGAAATAAAAGAAAGTAATAACGGTAAATTTTACCAGTGTGTATGTAACAAGTGCGGTACAGGGGATATACAGTAGATGCAGTGGAACTGGGAAGGGAAGAATATGCAAGGAATAGAAATAGATGGGAAGAGTTGTTCTCGAGCGACCGACCCTGCTATATAGTGGGACTAAAAACAGTCGAAAAATATTCTGCAAGTTACTGTAGATTAGGATATACGGATGTTAACATAATACACAAACACACACACACACACACACACACACACACACACACACATATATATATATATATATATATATATATTGCATAGTTTTTTTCATATTGACATCTCGTACACAATTCATATAATATTCATTTAACGAACAATGCTCACAAAACATTTCCTGGTAATCTCACCCAAAAGTCATTACTATTGACTGCTGGGGATTATGAATAGGAGATTACTCGAAACACAATGTTTATTCAAATAACATTCGGACACAGGCGTCTAAACAGAATATAAGAA
>NC_090734.1:6245838-6270838 GCF_036898095.1 Palaemon carinicauda
GATTTTCAAGATTTTTATTTGCAATTTTGCAAGGTTTCTTCTTTATGCAATATTCTCCTGCAGGAAGCTGAATGAAAATGTCAATTATTTTTATTATAAGCTACAATCCTAATATATATATATATATATATATATCTATATATATATATATATATATATATACATACATATATATATATATATATATATGTGTGTGTGTGTGTGTGTGTGTGTGTATTGAGGTAGGTCGTTGCTCCTGGTGAGCTTCAGGGATAAAATATATAGGAAAACGAAGAATCTGGACAACATCTCTCATGTTTGTTGATGCCGATGTTTCGGGGACTCATCCCATTATCTAGGCCAAAAAAAAAAGACATATGAAATATTTATAGGAAAGCTGAGGAAAGCCATAATTTAATTATGAATTACAAAACAGTTTAGATTAAAGTTTTATACACAGATACAAGTAAAAACAACAAATGAAATGAAGTAAATTAAAAGAAAAGTATGATTTTGTAAATTTGAGTTTTCAGATAATTTTATTTTAGTTAATTATTTATTTTTTGATTTTACTAGTATCTTTGTGTATAACTTTAATTTTCAACATATTTGTATTTTAAACAGAACCATTTTTTATACAGAGTTTTGATTACAATGTTCTATATGTATTTTTAACCTTTATAAGGGATGAATCCCGAAACGTCGGCATCAATAAAATTTAGAGATGTTGTCCAGACTCTTCGCTCCCTATTTATGTTATATATATATATATATATATATATATGGATATATATATGAATATATATATATATTTATATATATATTATATATATATATATATATATATATATATATTTATTTTCATATAAATATATATATAAAAATATATATATATATAATATATATATATATATGTATATATATGTATATATATATATATATATATATATTTATATATATATATATATATATATTTATATATATATACATATATATATATATATATATGTATATATATATATATATATATATATATAAATAGTTCGCAACTGTAGACCAAGAGGAGATTGAACAGATCTGGCAAAGGCCTTCCCTAAAGATATCAAATATGCTTCAGCGGTCGTTCGTTTTGATTTACTCAAAGACCTTGTAATGGAAGCGCCCGTTTGATCTACAGTGAGGCTACAGGAAGGGAGAGCAGCAGCTGATAACATCGCCCATATTCCCGTGGTGAGAAAAGCAGAGTTTCGTTATCTAAGTCAGTTCTACATTAAGTATCAGATTCTTCTGGTTATATTTTGGAATCTCTCTCTCTCTCTCTCTCTCTCTCTCTCTCTCTCTCTCTCAATGCTTATTACTCAGCCTATCTTGAGGTGAAATATCTGCCTAAAAGAACCTTCAAAAGGTTCAGCGTCAATTTCGAAATGGATCTTCGTGGGCTCTTTTGAGGATCTCATGCATTGTAATATCTCGTGAAAATATTAAAATTTTATACACGAAATATAATTAAGTTTTTATTTTTATGCTTCTGTTTGATGGAAAGTTTAAATTTATATCTACTTATTTTTGCATGAAGAAAAAACTATGCATGATTGCCGAAGTATCCATATAAGCTTTAATTAGTGTTCTTGAACATTACGAAATATGCGAATTATGTTTGTGTGTATGGGTGTTTGTGTGTGTGTGAGTGTAGATTTATACCGCAACTACAAACTACAAACACGGGTTCATCCCTTATGTTAAAATAACATATTCTTTTTAACCGGCATTAAAAAGATAAAGAATATAATAATAAAAAAAAATACACTAAAGTGATATAATTTTTAAATGTTCCTCTTTTGAGAATCCGTTGAATTTTTCACTTGTTTAAAAAGAGACTTAATAAGACCAACAAGAGAAACAACAAAGATAATAACTATGATTAATGAAATAGAAAACGTTACTAATCACTGCGTGAATGAGATTCTACTTCTAAAAAGTAGAGGAACAGAGTCAGACTACACCCCCTCTACTACCCTCCTCCCCCCTTCCAGTTTCCCCCATTCACTTTTCCCTTGACTATAGAATCTACTTTCGGATCTTTAAAACTCCAAAAGACTCTAGGGCATTTTCAAAAGTCTCGCATCGTCGGTCAAACAAGAACAAAGGAGGGATCGAACTAACTAAGAACCACGAAGAAGGAAAACAGATATCTTTTTGGGGGAAATTTCAGTTTTGTTCTTTCTTTATTTACTGGAATAAAGTCTGTTTTATCTTTTGGAGGTTGTCTATGAAGGAGTTTTGAGAGATGGTATTCTAGGGAAATTAAGTATTCCAGATGAATATAAATTGGAATAGAATATATTTCGCTGTGGGGTTGTTGCGACCTATTGGAAACGTTCCTGTCTGGCATTCTGCTGGAGTAGGGCTCCAGAATCGCTTTATCCAGATGGTTTCTTAAAATGTCTACAACCTCACCATTCTTGTGAGCAAAGGGTCTATCTGCTTTGACTACATCCGAATCCCGCTTTTTAAAGGCCCCCCCCCCCCTTTTTTTTTGGGGGGGGATGTCTAAAAGTAAAGAAGTACATAGAATTTAAGATAAAGAAAATATGCAAGTTTTGAGAAATAAATATTCTTTTACTTACCTTCATCAGAATAAATATTAGTTGATAACTAAATGGTTCCTGTCCCTTATCTTACCAAAGATATATCCCCTCTTATAATGAGCTAAATTTTATTTTAAAACCGTGTGGGTTTTATAGTTACCAAACTCATCATTACTATGTCCTGTCATACATTACTGTCCTTAATGCCATTTTAACAAACTTCAAAACCTAAACTTTCATAATGCCTACTAACGGCTTTATCAACTTCGGCATAAATAGTCAGCAATCATTTCAATAAACAGTTTGTACCACAGTTAAGTAGAATCGGCAATGGGTTTCACACTCAATACACTTCTTGTCATGTTCATGGCAGCTAATCCCCCACCATTAAGCATATCCTGATACACAAATACTGCTGTTGTTATACATATTTTATCTTTATTTGTATTTTCTGTCTTTCCCTTTACATGGTCATAAACTTCAAGCGATTTACATCCACACTTCATAAAAATGCCGACATCAAGATTTCTTTCACAAAATCATAGTCAGCCATTTTGCTAAAATCACTATGCTAAGTTTGCTTGCCAGAGTTTATAATTTTATTTTTTATTTTTTCTTTAATATGGAAATTATTTCATCCTCATCATTCTCACCTGGTAAACACTTCTCCCTCAAACACACATACACACTCTCACACACACACACACACACACACATATATAATATATATATATATATATATATATATATATAGTATATATATATATATATATATATAAATATATATATATATATATATATATATATATATATATATATATATATATATATATATATATATATATATATATATATATATATATATATATATATATATATATATATTTATGTGTGTGTTAAGAGAAAAAAATTAGACATTACTTTCTACATATCTCGCTTTAGTTAACTCCATTATCTCTCTCTCTCTCTCTCTCTCTCTCTCTCTCTCTCTCTCTCTCTCTCTCTCTCTCTCTCTCTCTCCTAAGAATTTTAACCTTTTCTACAAAGTCAGATAAATGGAAACAGATACTACATTAGTTGCCACAAAAGGTGATTTTCTTTAACTAATCTTTATAATTTTGCTTTTAATGAACCAGTAAGTTTATCGAAACATCACAGATATTGGATCGATGTACCGCTGGGATTCAAACAGAATTAGTGACTCTCCTCTGACACTGGTAACTCTATATACTTACCAGAAGTAATAATCATTATCATTATAATAAAAGCTATACGAAAATAATAATGATGATGATGATGATGATGATGATGATAATAACAGTGATTATAATAACTGTTGTATAATTTACTTTCACCGTGAATTCTGAACTAATTTAATGATGCGTTTGTTATGCCAAATATATTAAACAATATATTCCTAATTTCTCTCGCTGGAGATAATGAAATTAAGTGAAATCCATATCCAAATCAATTGGCAAAATTACAACGAGTTTGGATTAATGACTTCCATCCACAGCTGCCTCCACACTGAAATGCTACATGAAGCTGAAATGAAAATAACTCGGACGAGATAAGCACTGGCACTCATTTTAGAGCTAATGAATGCAACATGATGATGGAATCGTTACATCTTTATATATTTTCTTATCAGAAATAATTTAGGAATGTACTATGAAGGTTAGGTAATCATAAAATCATGGATTTTAGGGTTGTGGTGGCCTATTGGAAACGTCCCTGCCTGGCGATCTACCTGACCTTGGGTTTAAGTCTGCAGCCTTAACATCCCTTTTAGCTAGTATTGGGTGGTTTGGTGGAGCCTATAGGTTTACCTGCTGAGTCATCAGCAGCCATTGCCTGTCTCTCCCTGGCCCTAGGTTGGGTGGGGAGGGGGCTTGGGGACATATCCATATGTATATATGGTCAGTTTCTTTACCTTTGTCCTGCTAGCTAGGGCCCTGTCAATTTCTCTTGCCTCTGCCATTTATGAGTGAGCTTTAAAACTTTAAAACGCATGAAAAAGTGACATCTAGAATGACTGAGAAAAGATATCAAACAGTGATTGAGTAACGATTAACGAAACTGCGTGGAATATTCTATCAATCATCGAGGGGTATTTCTGTCTTCGTCCTTACCAACTAACTACAGAAAAGGTTCCTTCAAAGCTTTCTCAACTGTCCTCGACAGTTGAGAAGCTATAACGCTGCTTTACCATTTTGGCTTTGACTTAAAACCTTGACTCTCTCCTGCACTGCCAAGAGGATATTCAATATCTGTCTTTCCTCTAATTGCCACTCCGAAGGATTCCGTTAAAGACGATTTAGCCTGAGTGCGTGTTTGAGTGTGTGTGGATATATATATATTATATATATATATATATATATATATATATATATATATATATATATATATATATATATGTGTGTGTGTGTGTGTGTGTGTGTTTGTGTGAGAGTTTGAACATGTTAAGCGTGGTAATTTCATCGATAGTGATTTCTCGTCAGTCAACTTCCGCAATGACATAAAATTTGAAGTTTGTTTTTGTCGAAGGTTAGTTCAACTGGATAAAAAATGCTGATGTTGCTTGACTTTCGGAAACGAATTTCAATAATCGAGTACAGTTTACCTCTAGGAGAGAGAGAGAGAGAGAGAGAGAGAGAGAGAGAGAGAGAGAGAGAGAGAGAGAGAGGAAACAAAATAATGTATCTGTGTGTTTATCAGTGCATCCATATAAAAAAAAAAAAAAAGTTAAACATCATTAGTTCTGGTCAGTGCCTGGATGGGTTGCATGAAGAAATACAGATTAAAACTGATGCTATTCCCCGAATGGAAAGACATGCACACATCTACATGTATATATATATATATATATATATATATATATATATATATATATATATATATATACATGTATATATATATATATATATATATATGTATATATATATATATATATATATATATATATATATATATATGTGTGTGTGTGTGTGTGTATATACGTATATATACATATATATGCACACACACACACACAATATATATATATATATATATATATATATATATATATATATATATATATATATATATACATACAGTAGATGTGTGCATGTCTTTCCATTCGGGGAATAGCATCCATGTATGCTATAAATGGCATATAGCATACATGGATCCGTATTTTCCATGCATTTTTCTTTATTTTTGACTATGTCCGTTAGGTATGTATTTTTTTTTTTTTTTTAACATATACCTTTTTTTCATATTCATCCTTAATCACTTATTTATGGCTATGACTAGAATATATATCCAGTCACACTCCTAGGAAACATATTTTATCATAACTTTTAGTGTTCATTGCTTGAAAGTAGCTGTCCGATCTAATGTAATATATACATTTATAAACGCATGACCCAAGGGATCATTGGAGAGTTGGGAGTGTGACGACAGCCATAACTGGATGTGAAGATAGACTAAGCTAAAGCAATGCGTGGAAAGCATTGCATGAGTAAACATGTATATATGTCTTGTAAACATGTCACAACGCCTCCCGTGTACAGTTGACTTATTGATTTACCGGAATCACCTGACTTCCGGCCATAAGGCTACGTGATAATTTCTCTTTATATCTATAATAAACGCTGAGATAGCTAATGTTTCGTTTTCGACGCAAGCTTATTGTAAAGTAGTTCTATTCATCTTTTCATACGGAATGGTCATCCGACCAAATCATCCATACTCCAGTGATGGAGCTATCAATAAATTGTTTAAAGTTAACCTAAAATTTGACTTATTCTAAGAAGTAATCTACAAGTCTGATATTTCTATATCACATTGAAGAGACATAAGATGAAACCCCACTGTGTACGTATAACATTCACACACTTACATATGTACCTATTAACCACCATTGACAGACTAACACGTTATCCAGAAGCAATACCAATAACAAGCTGCAATGCAAAAACTGTAGTTAAACGCTTGTAGAACTATTTTTCCTAATTTGGTTTTCCTTGCGTTATACAAAGTGATAGTGGCAGTAATTTTGTAATTTTGTGTTCAAATAGTTCAAAGACAAAATGAAAGAGCTAGGTATCAAACTTGTAACTTCCACACCATATCACCCAGAGTCCCAAGGGATTGTAGAATGTTTCCATCAAACATTGAAAAGTTTCTTACGAATTTTATGTAATGAATTTGAACATGACTAGGAAGAAAAAACTACATTTTGTCTTGTTAGCCTTATGATTGGTACCTAATGACACTACAGGATTTAGTCCTTTTGAATTGCTATTCGGTCACACCGCTAAAGGACCTTAAGGGATTTTAAAGTGTAAACTAATGCTTCAGGAAGGTAGAGAAGATTACAATCAGAATTTAAAGAATTACAAGGAGAATTTAAGAAAAGCTTGGAAATTAGCAATAGAAACCGAGAGCAACAATCAAGGGGAAACTAAAAGAAGATACAATCTTAAGGCAAAGGAGAGAAATTTTCATGTGGGAGATAAAGTCCTAGTATTAACTCAGAAAGAAGGTCCCTCGTTATCTTATAAGTTCGAAGGTCTTTATCCTATTTTAGGAAAAATGGGCAATTTGAATTACTTGAATGATATGGGTAGACGTAGAGCAAAGTGGCTGCACATAAACTTACTAAAGAAATACAACGAATGCACAGTACCAGTAATAACTGTGTCGCAGCGAGAAATTAGTTTTGAGATAAACTCTGATGTGCTTAAGAATTTCAAGTTATTTAACTCTAGCTTAGAAGAAGAAAAACGGAGTGAATTAAATAATGTCTTTCTAAATTATCCAGAAACTGTTAGTGCTAAATTAGGTTTAACTAATCTTTTAGAACATGATATTGAGTTACAGGACATTAAACCCATTAGACAAAGTCCGTATTGTTTGAGTCAGAGAAGGCAAATTCAGTACGAAAGGAAAATTAAGTATATGTTAGATAATGATTTGCTAGTTCCTAGCGAGAGTGAATGGTGTTCTCCGATAGTTCTAGTAAAAAAGGAAGATAGACCAGATAGGTTGTGCATTGATTTCAGAAAAGTAAATAGTGTTACTAGGCAAAGTAACTTTCCACTTACCAGGATCGACGATTGCTTAGATAGGATCGGGAATGCTAAATTCATCTCCAAGCTTGATTTGGCCAAAGGTTATTGGCAAGTACCTCTAAGCAGACGAGCTAGGAAAATATCCGCTTTTATAACACCGTTCGGTTGTTATGAACCTAAAGTAATGCCTTTTGTGTTAAGAAATGCAGCCAGTACTTTCTAAAGGTTAATGAATGAAGCTTTAGATGTTATTGATAACTGTGTCGTGTATTTAGATGATCTTGTCATATTTTCAGAAACTTGGGAAGAACATTTACGAATTCTAGCTAAAGTCCTGGCAGCCCTTGAAAAAGCAAACCTAGTATTAAATTTAAAGAAAGGCGAATTTGGGAAAACCTATATCACTTAATTAGAGCATAAAGTAGGTCTCAGTAAGATTTGTCCTATAAATGGGAACACAGAAGCTATCATCAATTTCCCTATACCAGCAACAAAAAAGCAGGCCATGAGATTTCTCTGTATGGTTTCATATTTCCGTAGATTTGTACCAAATCTTTCAGAAATATGCGCTCCCATAACTAATCTTTTTAGGAAGGGACGAAGTTTTGTATTTGACGAGGAATGTGTAGAAGCTTTTAATAAATTAAAAGCTGTAATGCTTCACGAGCCAGTATTATTGTTAACTGATTTTAGCAAGGAATTTAATTTAGCGATCGATGCTAGTGACATTGGTATAGGAGGAGTCTTGTGGCAAGAAGTAAATGGAACAAAGCACCCAGTCGCATATTATTCGAAGAAACTGAATAAAGCTCAACAAAATTATACAACTATTGGAAAGGATTTGTTTAGTTTAGTTTCAGCCTTGCAGTACTTTGAGATTTATGCACGTAGTAGTCTTGTTTTGACTGTGTATACGGATCACAATCCATTAGTTTATTTGGAAAAATTTAAGAATAAGAATAAGCGTCTCATACGTTGGAGTTTAGAGATACAAGATTATAATCTGAAAATAATTCATATAAAAGGGAAGAATAAAGTTGTAGCTGATAGCCATTCCAGAGATGTTTTTAGAATAAGAAAAAAAAAGTTTTTTTTTTTTTATCAGTGAATCAAGATTTTTTTTTTCTGAAGCTTTGTGTTAAGCGAATGGAATGCGAAAGAATTTTTTTTCCTGATGTTAGATTCAAGTTTCATGGAGATGGTCTTCGGTTCGGGGATGGATGATATTTAAAAATAGATAAAAGGTAAATCAGTAGATTTTCTTTTTTTTTTCTTTTGGGGGAATGTGTCATGGGTAGACATAATACTTTTAAAAGGAGATGTTTAAAAGACAAAAATATCTATTCCCAGTGTGAGCAGCGAGGTGAGACGAGATACGACTGTGGCCCTGTTTGGGCAATCATGTCATCTCTTCATTTTCATCAGCATTTTGGAAGTAAACCAAGCCTCACCGAGAGCGCCTGCCGTGATAAGGGAACTGTCCTGATTTGACCAAGATGTCATCTTCTAAATTAGGGGAGCCAGCATATTTTGAGAAACTGAGCCTAAGGGAAATCCTTGTTTAGGATATATGTAATCATGAAAGGACACGTGCTGCCCTTTTGTTACGACTTAACCCGTGGCTCGGATTCCATCAGAAATTTCTTCTTGAAGCTTCCATAGCATGATCGAAGTGGCCGTTTTTGAGAAAGCCAATAAAGATGCAGAATTGTTAAAAAGAAAGCCTTCTATGGAGATGACTACTGCCCAATGTAATTAACTCCTCCCATACATGGATACAGTATATAAACTTCAAGAAGAGATTGTCCAGGAGAGATAGGACAGGACATAAGACAAGAGAGGAACTATGTCCGAAGCAGATAAGATCGAAGTCCTAGCAAGATAAGAAACAGAGAAGACCAGAAGTCTGATAGAGCCAGATTCTAACCTTCCCTTCAGACAACAAAAGCTTATCTCCAAAAGATCTTGCTATGGCCAAGAAGACACAAATTGAAGCAGCCATCCCTCCCTACTTGTGACAAGAAGTAGCCAACACTGCCTGCAGCCTGCCTTCGTTCAACAGTATCATTGAATCCACGGAAGAAGACCTCTGATGTCCCTTCTTGATGCCACCCCTTTTGTGACGTCTTCGAATCCGGTCATCGTGCCAGTTTCATCTTAACTTCAACCACCCTCGTGCAACGTTCTCAAGCCTGAAGTCCCCGTACCACTATCGTCTTAGCAGCTGCAGAAAACTATTCTTGAATATTTTTTACCTCATTTACTGTTCCCCCTTTCTGTTGATGTTTTGTCAATTAAAGTAACAGAAGAATTAATATTAGTTTACTGTGTAAGTTTGTAAATAAACGTGTTTTTTTTTCTCGTGTGTTTCTTTTTATTTTCATTTCCCATATTTCAATCGGCGTTATTGATATTTATTTTGCTTATTAAAAGAACCTGTAACGATTTTAAGATTGTAACAGTGTGCCCGAGTATACCCTGAAAGCAAGAGAACTCTAACCCAGGACAGTGGAACAGGACATAATTCTGCAAAATGTAACATCAATGCAAAACACATTATTGTGTTGTGACTGTTGCCTTTTATCAAATGAACTGTCAGGGGTCTGCAACATTCCTCATCCCAAAAGACCTGGGTTCATTTGATATTGTTTGAAGTTGAGATTCAAACCTTCCTTGGTCATATCTGGTTTCCAACTACACCATTATATGTTTCGAGATAACATTAAGATAAACTACGAACATATTTAGCTCAACTAAGTTACAAAAATCATATTCAGTTTAAACCTTTTAATTTTTTTCTGGTCTATAATACCGAAGACATGTTTTAATGTTGTTATTGTCCTAAAAATATATATTTTTTTAATTGTGCATTACATTTATTGCTGTGTATTTATTTCCTTATTTCCTTTCCTCACTGGAATATTCTTTCTAATAATAATGATAATAATAATAATAATAATAATAATAATAATAATAATAATAATAATAATAATAATAATGATAATAATAATAATAATAATAATAATAATAATGGGATCGGTGCTATGAACTGCATAATGTATTTCCTTACGAAAAATATTTCCTTTTCTTTCACTGAATCTCGCCAGGAAACTGAGCCCAGATGGTCAGTCAATCTAATAAACAGAATCTGCAAAACTGGTCGAATATCTTCAGCATTTCTGGTGAGTTTCCTCAATATTTTTCGTGAGTAAGGATTTCTGGGATTGACATTTTTGTATTTTAATATATGATGCCAATAGTAAAGTATTTCATGATTTTCTATTGAATTTTTTAGGTGTATCTTCATTCATATTGTTAATTTTTGTAAGGTAATTGAGAAATATTCTAAACATAATATTAGATTCGTAGTTGACGTAATAGGGGCTTTATGTACTACGAAAAACCACAATAAATTGCCATTTAAATAAATGAAAATTTAATTTCTTCAAAATTATGATAAAGGAAATTGGCTTATAGAACTAAAGTTGTAGTGATCTGTTCAATGTAAGTCTAATATTTTGTTATTTTTTTTTTCTTATATCTATAGCCCTTTCATGTACTTTGCATGCCATAGAGGTTGACCATATATACATATGATCGGTGCCCTCTCCATATAACTAGGACCAGGGAGGGCTGCTGATGACTCAGCTGGTAGACGTACAACCTCCCTGAGGTTGCAAACACTACAAGAACATATCGAGCTTGAACGGGTCTCGAGATCCCGTCCAGAAGGTAGCCAGGCATGGACGTTTTCAATAGGCTACCATAACTCCACAATTAGTTTATCTTCGTATATATATATATATATATATATATATATATATATATATATATATATATATATATATATATATATATATATATATATTGTTTTTGGATTTACAGATAACCATAATTTCCTTTTAATCATAATTCCTCTGTGTAACTATTTTCAACTTCCTTCTTACGACATGTAAATATTTCCACCATAATTAAGAAGATAAAAGAAGAGTCAAGAACTTGAAGTTTTGGTCCTGACTTCTTAGTAATTAAAAAAGAAAATTTTATAACAAAAACATTAATGATTACTCGACTGGAAGAGGGATCATATCTGTTGACTATATCAAGGTTTATAATGAGAATTATTTTTTCCCTTACCAATCTCCGCATCTTTTTTGAAAAAAATACCGAGATCAGTTTGATCCCAACAAAAGACCGAGTGTGACGGAAAGCGAATTTGTGATGATTCTCTATCATTGCTAGTGGGATGGAAATGAAAAGCAAATGGTGACAAGAAAAAAGCTCAAAAGGGGGAGAGAGAGAGAGAGAGAGAGAGAGAGAGAGAGAGAGAGAGAGAGAGAGAGAGAGAGAGAGAGAGCCTTCTCAGCAAAGTAAGAGGGAATCAAATCAAATTATTGTGTGAAACAAAATGTATTTTTGAAGACTCTCGTTTGGCAATACTAACAGAGTTTCGTTTTACAATGAAACCAGTCCAAACAGGTGATAACTAGCATCCACACTATCTATATACATATATACATATTTTTATATATATATAATATAATAATTCTTGGATTGACAGTGTAAACTTCAGAAGATTAATGTTTGCCTCTGAAGATACTTAGAAAGTAGTAATAATCGCCATTCCGTTAGAATAGAAAAAAAAGCATTGTAAAGAGTTTCATGAAAATTCCACATTGCTCCATTTACTCTTGTCTGTGGAATTCTAACTTTATAAAATATGTCAATTCATTATTATTATTATTATTATTATTATTATTATTATTATTATTATTATTATTATTATTATTATTATTATTATTATTATTAGATTCTCTTTTTAGATGCAACAGCTGAAGTTCGTCGAACCAACAACGTAAACTCTTGTTTGACCTCTTGGTAACGTCCCATTCTAGCTGTCTGCTGGAAGCAAAGAGACCCAATTAACCTCCCTGTCTGGAAGGAGATCGAGTGGCGCTCAAACTCCATAGTTTCTTTTTTTGTCGGCAATCTCACCATCATTTTGAGCTTGGATTGCTCATACGTCTACCTGCCAAAGTCATCGGGGCTATTGCCTGGCCCTTAATGGTCCCAGCATGGCTGGAGAGGGGGCTTGTGCGCTGATAATATAGATATATGGTCAATCTCTATGGCATTGTCCTGCTAGCTAGGCCAATGTCCCTGCCTCTTGCCTCTGCCCTCTATCATGGGCCTTTAAACGTTTAAAAACCTCTCTCTCTCTCTCTCTCTCTCTCTCTCTCTCTCTCTCTCTCTCTCTCTCTCTCTCTCTCTCTCTCTCTCTCTCTCTCTCTTTTAAGATTTTTAACGAGAAAATGTTTTTACACTACTGATCTCATGTAATTGATTTAGGGAAAGTTTCACAAATTTCGGTCACTTTGAATTGGCACTTCAATAAGGTGAGAAAAGCTTCAGGAAAGAAGAGGGGACAACGTAGACCGGAATAAGGAACAACCATGAAATAAAGGTCAAATTCTGTCTTTTTCCATTGAATTGTTTCTAGAACATATTTTGTGGGGGAATATTCATCTGGACTCTCAGATAAGCATTGATATCTATTTTAGGATATATATATATATATATATATATATATATATATATATATATATATATATATATATATATATATATATATATATATATATATATATATATATATATATATATATATACGTATATATATATATATATATATATATATATATATATATATATATATATATATATATATATATTATATATATATATATATATATATATATATATATATATGTACACATTTTCAAAAAGGCCCATAAAAGAAACAGAGGAAATATAGTGATTAATGTATATTTCCTGTGTTTCTTTTATGGGTCTTTTTTAAAAAAACATGTTACACTCTTCGATTACAAGTATAAGTAAGACATACACACACACACACACACACACACACATATATATATATATGAATATATATATATATATATATATATATATATATATATATATATATATATATATATATATATATATAAATATATATATATATATATATATATATATATATATATATATATATATATATATATATATATATCTCACGTCATCATCAGTTTTTACTACTCCACTGCAGAACAAAGGCTCAGACATGTATTTCCCCTTTCGTCTGTCTATAGCCATTCTATCCAGACCACACCTGTAAACTCCCTTCACTCGTCGATCAATCAACTTCTCTTCTTTTCCTTCCTTCCTTTGCAATATTGAGGGATTCATTCTGTTATACTCGATATCCATCTGTTATCTGTTATTTTCATTATATGCTCACCCCATGACAATTTCTTTTTGTCACATGTTAGAATATTATCTACTTTAATTAAGTCTCTTATCCATGTTGCTCTTTTTCTGTCTTGGTGGTACTCCCATCATTATTCTTTCCATACCTTGCTCAGTTGTAAGTAGCCAATGTTCTACGGTTTTAGTAAGGCTCCAATTTAAAAATGGTACGACTATCTCCTTGAATACTTTCTTTTTATCGGCGTAAATAAACTTCGATGTTAGGTTGGCAGAGAACTGTAAATTAATCAATCAATCTTTTCCCGGTAGGACACTATTGTAACGGAAACTAAATTCTTCAATTTGCTCAAAAAAAAAAAAAAAAAAATCGCTTCAATGAGGTTAAAGTGTGAATTGTAATACCTTTATGAAGGTCGGAAACATGTAAGTAGTTTCTCTTTACCTCTATTTGAGTAAGATAAAGTTCAATTATATAATTTTTGGAAGTTTGAAATTCCGTAGACATTTTTCAGCTTTAAAACATTTACAGTATATACTGTTATTTCGACTAATATTAATAGTTATGGTTGGCAGGATGTTTATGACACACATCAAAGGTAATGCTTATTATTTTCATAACTTTCGAGTTACAGTTCATCATTTACATCAAAGAACAGAGAGAGAGAGAGAGAGAGAGATAGAGAGAGAGAGAGAGATCTGATCAGCTTTACTGCATATGGCCTTTTTTATTTACCAATATATGGTGCAAGATCCACGTGAAATTGTGGGAAATAATATCAACTGCTTTATGGGGACACGGAAGCTTTGCACCAAATGACCGAATGCTCTGATTATGTTTCCTTTTGATCTGGGTAAAGATTATCTTTACTTCCTGGTTTCGAAATATTATATATGGCAGTTACCAATTTCCTTCAATAGTTAAAGAAAAGTAACTTATACAATATTTGATATTTATGTAATATTATCATTACCATCCCTACTAGCTAAGCTACAACCCTAGTTGGAAAGTTGGAAAAGTAGGATACTATAAGCACAAGGGCTCAAACAGCGAAAATAAATTCTCGTGGAACGGATATAAGGAAATAAATAAACTAACAGAGAAGCAATGAACAATTTTCATCAAATACTTTAGGACCTTGTACCTATATGACAGACATATGATGCATAAGGCAAAAATTGGGACAGGTTTGGGAGTGTGTAAAGCCATGTTGGGAATTGTCAAAAGAATATTGATGAATATTTTATGAATAAAAACATATCTATATATAAGGTAAAAAAAAAACAACTGCGAATGACCTTAGGTACTATTTACATTGAAGGTCAAGAGATCAATGAATAAATTTTAAAAGAATTGAAAACGTCAATAAAAGGCCATTTTCAAAGAATGAAGAAATCAGCGCCATTTCCATGAAAGAATTTTTTTTTTAGAAATTATTTAGCATTCATATGGTTGAGAGTAACGTGTAACTAGAAATAAAATGTTATTATTATTATTATTATTATTATTATTATTATTATTATTATTATTATTATTGATGATGTTGTTGTTGTTGTGGTTGTTGTTATTATTATTATTATTATTATTATTATTGTTATTATTATTATTATTATTATTATTATTATTATTATTATTATTATTATAGAGTAGGCACGGCTATTCACGTCTAAATTCCTAATACGTAGGGGTCACGAGTAGTTTTTATTAATGACATAGAACATATTTTATAAATATTCTGCAAAATCCTGTCTCGAAATGCAAAAGGAGATTTGAAGTGAATATATAAATGAATCTTTCAATCATCCTGATGGTCCTCAAATTTGAAAACGTTCATTTAAAACGTTCATTGAGAGGATTAGTGAAACGTTTAGAGGATGGAGAAGAGCACTTAATGGACGATGTCAATTTGTTAGGAAAGAGGCTTTTTTTTAGAATGCACTCTTATGATTGCCTAATATTGCCACAAAATTAATAGTATTTCATAAATAACTTTTCTATTATTTATTGATATATTTGCTAAGGTTTTGAACGTTTGTTTTTTTGTTTGAGAAAATTTCTCTGTACTTTTAAATAATTTTACAATCATTTGTGTATATTGAATTCTATTACCGATGGTAATTACAGGAACAAAATTATATATCACATTTACATCACCTGTTCTGAAATACATTTTAATCGATACACGCATATCAAATATGCAATTTTTTTGTAACTTATTCCAAGAGCAGATGATCTAACATAATAAATAGGATCAGTATCGCTTCATTAAGCTGAACTTCAATAAATTTCTTTCTAATAATAACATACTATCTCTTTTGTTCGGTTTTTGTATATATATAATAATTCATTTTTTTATTTTCTATATTTGCAATACTCTTTATATTTCTATACTGATTGATAAAGCTTGTACCATCAAGTAATGAATTTTTTATTGTTTAATACAGATTATTATTTATTTTTAGTAGTTGATTTGTTATTATTATTATTATTATTATTATTATTATTATTATTATTATTATTATTATTGTTGTTGTTGTTGTTGTTGTTGTTTTTGGAGTAGACCCTTACCTAACCAAGTTTTATTAAAAGTAATTACTGCCTCTGTGGCGGTAATTTTGTAAAGAACTTTTTCTATTGTTCATATGATCTATTTCCCCTTCTTACTACAATCCGCCAATAACAGTGAAAGTGATATATTTCATGAGAAAGGTAATGGAGACGATATCATTAACGATTCTTCTTCTTTGATATGCCATTGCACATTGCAAAAGTACAGATATTAAATACAAAATATGTCTTTGTCGTAAATAACTTCCACGATTGTTGTATACACTACGTAATGTTTACTTCATGTACAAATACATTTCAAATTCGTATATTTAGGTATAGCAAATCCTTCAACTCAACCGGTTTTGATTAGGGAGAAGATTTTCTGCTAATTTTCAAGAGTAAACTGTGACACAGAATGCGTTTGTAAGAGTTTATATACGGAGCTTTGCTATTGACCAATAAGGATGGAATGTCAAAAGAAGGATTTTCATTTCCAATTTTTCCTCCATTTTCAATATAGTTGTCTTGGCCATACTCATACGGGATTCATCTACACAGTTTGAACAAATCCATTTTAAGTTTGTTACGTCTTCATCACTGATGTTTGCCTCTATAAACACACACTTCTTGTGACAGCATCTGTTACAGCCAAATCTTATCCACTTTATTTCTGTCTCCCCTCGATGATCCACATATTGAGCAACCAGCCTTCGTGTACTTTTACTTTTTACTTCAGTCTCTCCATTAAAATTAACTAATACTTGCAAATCTTTCACAAATGAGAAATATAATCTGAAACAGCTCAGGGCGAGAATTCGACAGAGCACCGCGGAAACACGTCTCCACTCGACAATGTCTCTGAGGCCTTTGTTCTGCTGTGGACTAGTAACGGATGATGATATTGATAATTAATATATATATATATATATATATATATATATATATATATACATATATATATATATATATATATATATATATATATATATATATATATATATATATATAAACTGTATATATATATATATATATATATATATATATATATATATATATATATATATATATACAGTTTATATATATATATATATATATATATATATATATATATATATAAACTGTATATATATATATATATATATATATATATATATATATATATATATATATATATATATATATATATTGCTATTTTTTCTATTTTTGAAATTGCTGACTAAATTGGCTCTTTTATCAAAACATGTATTTTTGTTTTTGGCTCTGATTCCTGTCCAAGATATTGTTTTTTCAATTATCATTAGGTTTTTATTTTCTTCCAGTATCGTTTGTTATTAACATTTACATGCAATAACAACTGACCTTTCTCTCTCTCTCTCTCTCTCTCTCTCTCTCTCTCTCTCTCTCTCTCTCTCTCTCTCTCTCTCTCTACGTTATTTAGAGAAAAAAAACATATATAACCAACATTTCTTTCCATAATCTCACTTCTGAGGTGTCAGAGTATAAGCTGTTCACTCTTCCTCCTCTATTTGCCTCTTTTGAGACAAGGTTCATCCAGTTGAGATTTCCTCAACTTCCTCTTTCATTTCTCTCTCCCTACATTAACAACTAAATAGCTATTATTTATTTCAAGCTATAAAGTTAAATTTCTCTTCCCTCCTCTTTTCTCTTTAGTCAACAGGAAACTTAAAAGAGAATACTTGTACATATTAGTTCATTAATTGTAGTTTGCTCCGAAGTTGATATGAATAAGAAATATTGAAGTCGTAATGGCATCAAGGACTTTTTATTATAAAATCTTGAACTTTTTCATGTACATAATTATCAAAATCTTAAGGAATTAGTTGAATAAAATTTCAGTTTTTAAAATTATAAACTCTTATTATAGACAAATGTTTGGTTGAGCTTGTTTCTACGAATAGTATATAGGTTGACCCGCTTTATTCACGAATTTAATGAGTTAGTAAGGAAACAACAATATGGTTTTATACAATATGAATGTAAAGCATGCTAACATACATTATTTGTTGATGGATTAGAAAACTCAGTTAGTTTACAGGATATGTAAGAGTAAGTTTGAGAAATGAGAATGTCCTGTAATAAGGGAATGATGAGTGATAAGTGATGGTAGTAGCTAATGCTATATTGATATGCAATAATGGAAACAAATTTCAGTGATTGGCATAATAGCTTTAGATTTTGGATAATAGGTTGGAGTACTACAATTTGACTGGTATCAAAATCTAGATTATAAGGGTAAATAGAAGGTAGCAAGATAGAACATTTGATGTCATTGTGGAATTCAGAAGATAGATAAATATAAATTGTAAATGGTAAACAGGAAGGAAAGGGAACACATGAACTAATTAAAGCTGTGTAGAGAGTTTAAAGGTTACTCATGAATAACAAAGGCGAAGGACAGTGACTCTTCCATATTAGGACAGTGTCACAGACACTGACCATATTAATCTCTGGCACCATCGTTCAATTAGTTCGTTATGCATGTTGCATAAGATTTTTCATAATTTTGACCATCCTTCACATCCAGATTTTCCCGGACAGTACCATCCTGTTCATAATACTAGGTATGCAAGTTAATTCTATTAGTCATGCCTTTCCCGTCATGAGGCTCAGTACTACTCAGTTTTCTGGAAGTTTTATTCCACCTGTGACCAAGTTCTGAAATGATCTTCCTAATCGGGCAGTTGAATCGCTAGAACTTCGAGGTCAAACTGGCAGGATTTTTTTTCTTCTTTTTTAACGGGCTAACATTAGTATACTCACATTCTGTAAATACAAACAATAACAAAGGTTGGTGTTGTGAGAACGGAGAGCTATTGGGGAAGTGGTGAAAGGTATTTAAATTAGAGAAAAGTGATATTAATGTTCTGAGAGAGTTTGATTTAGCGAAAAGAAATTCGATGATAGGCTTACCAGAATGTTAAATAATTGGAAAATGTTGTTGGCAGTTGATGGGTTGAATCGGTGTCCGAACTGAAAGACCATAATGTTTAGAACAGTGAGCAGGAATGAAAAATCTAGTTCGTGCTTTGGGGCGAGACCCCAATACCATCTGAGGTTTGGCTCATGATAAATAGAAGAAAGACGGATGATGAGAACAGAATATGCAATGGAAGATGATATATCATTTGAAGGAGAAAGTATTAATGAGGTAAAATCATTCAAGTGTTTAGGAACTATGATATCCCATTTAGGGTCTTTAGAATTTGAGTTTAATGAGCGATTGAAAGAAGTAATTCAGACAAAGGCTAGGATAAGTAAAATTTGGAGATAAAATCGCCTGAAATTACCTATAAAAGTCTTGTTATATATCAGTTTAGTGAGATAGGTGTTACTGTATTGATATGAGTCGTGGTATGACAATGCTACAGTATCCAACACATTTTGCAGATTTGAAAACAAAGCCCTCAGAAGGATATTGGGAGTTGAATAAATGGATATGATTAGAAATGAAACTATAAGAGAGATTACTCTAGTGCCATATGTGGATGAGATCAAGGTTAGTGGTAGATGGAGATGGGTTGGGCATGCTCTTTGGACTCCCTAAGAGAGTTGGAAGACCCAGGCTTACATGGATGAGGACTATGAAGCGTGAATTAGAAGATGATGAATGGAAAAGTATTGATTTAAAGACTCAAGATAGGGACACCTAGCAAAATGTAACCGAGGCCTTTTGCGTCAATAGGCGTAGATGATGACGATGATGATATGAAACAGCAAAGGTTTCCCCCCACACATAGGGATCATTCATGTCTTGTCATTCAAAAGATAGACGAACTCTATTGAATTATATTTTCGTTTAACCAATAATTATGAATAAACAGTGCTTATTGGTAATTGCAATACAATTCTCGACTCGTCCTTCTAAAACATGTACCTGACAAACTCTGAATGAATCATCAAAATAAAGATGGGCTTCGAGAGCCATTCACTGACAGTAGATTGCAGGTTTTAGGGATAGTCCCATGACTGTTAATTTGACATTTAACTAAAGATGCTTATCTCATAACCATATGGGCAATCGATGAATGATTTTCTATCTACTAAATATTTTAAAAAATCTGAAATGATTTTCAACCTTCTTCCGAATTCTATACCCGTTTAAGCGACTCTCTCTCTCTCTCTCTCTCTCTCTCTCTCTCTCTCTCTCTCTCTCTCTCTCTCTCTCTCTCTCTCTCTCTCTCTCTCTCTTATTAAATAAAACCATGTATGGAAGTCCCTTTCCTCTTTGGTGTGATTCAGAAAGAAGAAACGCCATCTGGATTAATAAATTCAGTGTCTTTGCTATCACTTATTTCTCTTTTTCAACATATAAGGATTTTCCGGGAGCAATATTGTGAGGTTTGTTACAAATGTCATAGATTTCAGAAGGATAGAATTTACGTTTTTGAAGTATATAAACAACTGAAACCTTTGTCTATCCATCTATTCACCTCCAAATATCTCACCCTATCTATATCCCAAATATTCCTTCCAATCTATCTGCTTGTGTATATGCATATATGGCTGAATATACAATATGTACAGTATGTACGAAAATAAATATTCATATATTATGTTAGGCTTTTTCACATTTCAAGGCTATGCTATAATGACTACAAGCCTATATCCAACTACGAATTTAAAAGTTAAAATTTCTGTTCGTAACTACGACCATGCTTGAGGGTACACACAGCCACGCTATTCCTATCTAGTTTTTCTTCCACTTGTTTTTATGAAGTTTTTATATTTTGAATACGATAAATCTAGTTCAACATTGTTAATAATCTTAAAATATTTTTTTTTAGTATTTGTAGTTTATTTATTTCCTTGTTCCTTTCCTCACTGAGCTATATTTTTCCAGTTGGAGCCCATGGGCTTATGACATGCTAATAATAATAATAATAATAATGATAATAATAATGATAATAATAATAATAATAATAATAATAATAATAATAATAATAATAATAATAATAATAATAGTTAATTCCCCAGTGATAAAAATTCCCTTCATTGATTGTCAGAGGCATAAATAACTACATTTTATACAAAATAAGTCAATCTGTAAATTTTATGAACTTAGATATGTATCATAATAGAATTTCCGTACAGAGAGAGAGAGAGAGAGAGAGAGAGAGAGAGAGAGAGAGAGAGAGAGAGAGAGAGAGAGTTCGATAAAAGTACCCTTTGTTAGTAGAATACCCATTTAACTTAATAAGTAACGTTTTAGATATGCACCAGAATAAACTTTCGTAACCCTAATCTTATTTTCACGGAAAGGATAACTTTCATAAGTTAAGATACTCGAAGAATATTACATCTATACTCTTCTGAATAGATATTATCAAATGTATACGTAAACAAGAGGCTGTGGTTTCACCTTAAGAGTAGATCCGTGGTCATATTAGGCATTCTGACAGAGAATATAGTCTTAAAAATCGTAATCATCTATCTGGTTCTCACTCTCATATGTCATTGGAATTTATTTAAACCCTGACAAAAAGAAACTGATATTCTACAGAACCATTTTAATATCATTTCATAATATAGAAACGCAAGCTATAAAGAGAAACCGGGAATAATAAGGATAATGGAAGTGCATATTACTCACCTGTCCAAATCTTTCTATAAATTAACCTTAATTGAATGTTTACACTGACCACAACTGATCGCTGATAACATCCAAACCAGAATATGTTAACATCAGCCATTAAATAACACCGACATCAGTAGTCCTACCGTTTGAGTTAGCATAGAGAGCGAATTGCTGTCGACATACCAAATTAAACCACCTGTGAATTTAATATAACCAGACAATATGGATAATATGCAGCTGCTGTTTACACGCACAGCACCAATTTAGATAAAACTCAGGATGATGACTGTATACATATCACCTCTGTAGGACTGGAGTACATACGTCTGTACACCAGGCAAAAGAATTGTGCGTAATTGCTTGATAATAATAATAATAATAATAATAATAATAATAATAATAATAATAATAATAATAATAATAATAATAATAATATATCCCTTACTTACTATAAACCCTAAGCCTTTTATGTCATCAGAGAACCTCTAATTTACTACTACTACCACTACTACTACTACTACTACTACTACTAATAATAATAATCACCTTATCAACCATAGCCCCTATGACTTTATGTGTCTCCATAGAACGTCAGTTTATTCGTATTTAATCCTCTCATTATAACTTCGGCAGACTTAAAAAAAAAAAGCTTCCCGTCCGATAAGGTGGAAGGTCTTCAACTTTTGGTCTGTCTTAAGTTAGTTTGTGTGTATTAAAGTAATTCAATTGTTTATATGTTCACTGCAGATAGTTTGAGAATTATAATATTTTTAATAATGATGATAATAATAAAAATAATAATAATAATAATAATAATAATAATAATAATAATAATAATAATAATAAAAATAATAATAATAATAATAATAATAATAATAATAATAATAATAAAAATAATAATAAGGACATTGATAATAATGGTAATATTAATTATTATAATTGATTTTATTATCTTTTTTCCATTATTATTATCATTATTAATTTTATTGTTATTATTTTTATAATTTTTATTTTTAAAGTTATTATTTTTATTATCATTATTTTTTATCGTTGTTATTTTCAGTATTTTTATTTTCATCATCTTTATAATTTTTACTACTATTATTATTATTATTATTATTATTATTATTATTATTATTATTATTACAAATACTAATATTAATATCATTCTTTATCTTATTATTATTATTATTATTATTATTATTATTATTATTATTATTATTATTATTATTATTATTATTATTATTATACAGATATAAGGAACAAGAACTTTTACGATTCATTTTCCATATCAGACTTTTATTAATAAATATTTTCAACTAAGCAAAATATATTTCGAATTAACCAATAACTATTATTTTTTAGATGACTGAAGAAAATCCATTATAATATGTAAAGGATTTATTATATTGTAGAAAGAATAATAATGAGGAATTTTCAATATCATTTAAGGTTGGATTTCTTTTTTCCATTATATCACGAAATTTCAGTCGTATTTTCCAACAGAAATCTCCGACCTATATATTAATCCTCTCCAATCTATCTTGTCAGTGGTTTCTTATAACAAATTGCTCTTTGTTCTTATTTGGGCAATATCATCTAGTTTGGACTGCTTATTAACACATATGTATGTAGATTCAATCTTAAACTTTTCAAATAAGAAGCCATTTTATTAATCACAGATATCAGGAGTAATTAAATATATATCTAGATTGTATAATCAGGTAGCAGTACAAATATGAAGAAATGATAATCAAATAACAGACATACTTGAAAACTTTTTTATTATAGTAAGCAGCTCTTCTAGGAGAACACTCCAAAAATCATACCATTGTTCTTTAATCTTGTGTAGTGCCATACCCTCTGTACAATCGTTTTCCACTGTCTTGGATTAGAATTCTCTTGCTTAATGGTAAGCTACACTCAAACATACTAGTCTATCTGTTTCCTTATTTCTTTTCCTTACTGGGCAATTTTCACTGTTAGAGCCCCTGGGCTTATAGTATCCTACATTGTTACTTATGGTTGTAGCTTAGCTAATGATAATAATAATGATAATAATAATAATAATAATAATAATAATAATAATAATAATAATAATAATAATAATAATAATAATAATGGTCCGTAAAACGTATGTAGACTTAACCCTTTGTGGAAATATATTATTGTCCGAAAATAAGAAATACAGTTTTATATTCCTTTTGCGTATGTGATCTTCGACGTCGATCATATGATCGACATCTTTACCTCCTGTACCGCTCGTGTTTCATACATATCATACACTGTAATGCTATGGCTTTTTTTTATTTTATCTCTCGCTCTCTCCCGCGATGATAATAGAAGGACCTGTTTATGTTTACCATTGCATGTTTCATATTGCTTGAATTTTTTTGACATTCGTGCTCTCAACTCCTTGTACAGCATAGCTCGTTATTCTTTATGATAAAAAAGCAATAACATTACAGTGCATAAGCTTTTATAAAACACGTGCGGTACACACCACTTACTCTTTCTTTAGCTTCTATGATTTTTAGCAGTTGAATTTATAGAATTAGATTATTACCACTCTGATTTGTTTCTTAGGAAAGGCGGATCCAATCAAGGGAGTTAAATTCATGACAGTGACGGAGAGGAGTTTTGGGTGGCATTGGGTCATATGTATGGATGTGGTGGGGAAAGATACGGCTGGGTGGGGCATGGGGGAGAAGGATATGCAAGGAATAAACATTTGCAGAAAATGTTTTTATGTTGAACTGGCTGATATAAGTCTCTGTTTATAATTTATATATGAACGATCTGTTTTGATATTATTATAATCTTAAAATATTTAATTTTAATTGTTTATTATTTTTCATATAGTTTATCTATTTCACTATTTTCTTTCCTCACTGGGCTATTTTTCCTTATTGGAGCACTTTGGGCTTATAGCATTATGCTTTTCAAATTAGGGTTCTAG
>NC_090734.1:6275838-6283338 GCF_036898095.1 Palaemon carinicauda
GCCATCATCGCAGAGTTTGGATGCACACTCCAATACGTACCAGGGAAGAAAAATCCGGTGGCCGACACCCTCTCCAGGATAGAAATAAATGCCGTCCAACTCGGCATTAACTACGAGGACCTTGCACATAAGCAACAACTCAACCCAGAAACTCTAGCCTACCGGACAACCATCATGGCTTTAAAATAGGAAGACGGCCTGTTAGGGTCATCTAACACGGCCCTCGTCTGCGACGTCAGTATTGGCCGTCCCAGGCCCTTGGTACCCTCCTCTTGAAGAAAAGCCATCTTCGATATAGTACACTCCCTCTCCCATCCTTCAGGCAGAACGACAGCAAGAATCATATCCAGCAAATTCATCTGTCACGGGATGAGGAAGGACATCACTTGCTGGGCCCGCAGCTGCATCAACTGCCAAACAAGCAAAATTTCCCGACACACAACATCAGAAATCGGGAACTTCAAACAACCCATGAGACGTTTCGGTCACGTGCACATCGACGTTGTTGGCCCACTTCCCCCTTCCAGAGGGGACCGCTTCCTGTTGACAGTCATCGACAGGTCCACCCATTGGATCGAAGCAACCCCCATGCAAGATTCCTCAACACCCTCCTCTGTCAACGCCCTCCTTTCCAGTTGGATCAGCAGGTTCGGCGTTCCATACGACATTGAAACAGACAGGGGGCCGGCCTTCCTGTCAGATGTCTGGGGCACCCTTACAAAATCCCTTGGGATCACCGCCCACAGCACATCCTCTTACAACCCTGCTGCCAACGGAATGGTCGAACGAGCCCATCGGTCCCTCAAAGCTTCCCTTATGGCCCATTGCTCTGATGACAACTGGAAGGCCCAGTTACCCTGGGTCCTCCTAGGACTACGCACCACCTCCAGATCCAACGGAGAACCATCATCAGCAGAAAAAGTTTACGGAGAAACCATAGCCGTGCCAGGAGAAAAGCGACCAGACCCCGGAAAAAATCAGAAACGTCCTAAGCAAATTCACCCTGTGTCACTGAACTTTCAGCGGCACAACAAAAACGTTCGTGCCGCAAGATCTACGGACGTGCGTCTTCGTTTTCAATTGTGACGACACCCACCGACCCCCACTAAGACGCCCATAAAAAGGACCCTACTGAATCATCTACAGAAAATCCGATGCATACCTTTTACTCATCCACGGAAGAGAAGACTAGATCTCGATTAACAGGTTAAAGCCAGCATTCATCATTAATGACGAACAATTCACGGACAAAACAGGCCATCGACCAAGGATACCACCTCAACACAAGAAAGTGACGCATAAAACCTCCACACCTCAGGCAGTCGAGAACCCCAACCCAAGACCACGGGGAGGAATCCTGTCAAAGAAAACATATTCAAGAAATAAACAAAATTCCCCACCACGACACTCCCGGTCCGGAAGAACCGTGTACCCTCCAAGAAGATTCAGAAACGAAGATAGTTAACATATTACCTCCCACTCAATGAAAAATGTTTTTTTTTTTTTTTTCATATATACAACTCGGGGGGGGGGGGGGGGAAGTACTTGTACGGACACCTTCCGACAAGTGTGTTTCTATGTCTATCAACCATTTGTATGTATTTCACGCATTTGTATATTAATCCGAGATATTTTGTTCTGTATCAGTAAACGCGGATTTCTCCGCTCTTTCTTCTGGTGTGATGATGAAATATGTACGTTTTATACTAAGATTATCATTCAATTATTTTTATAACAAAAGAAACACAAATTTAAACCTAATCCTCGTTAATCTGCGTCAGGCATTTTCTGTATGTCCGCATGTCTCGGTGTAGTCCGGCTCTCTCATCAATAAATCATCAGTGTCGGAAATTGTCTCCCTGTACCCTCACAATATATATATATATATATATATATATATATATATATATATATATATATATATATATATATATATATATATATCTATATCTTTATCTATACATATATATATATATATATATATATATATATATATATATATATATATATATGTATATCTATATCTATATATATATATATATATATATATATATATATATATATATATATATATATATATATATATATATATATATATATATATATATATATATAGATATATATATACATATATATATATATATATATATATATATATATATATATATATATATATATATATATATATATATCCTTATGCATAATTATAAAACAACAACAAATTCAGCCGTTACTAGTCCACTGGAGGATAAAGGCCTCAGAATCTCAGATATATCAATTCATGCCTGAGGTTTGGCCAGTGTTCATCACCACGCTGACCAGTGCAGATTGGTGATGGTTCGGAATTTGAGTCTGATCACTCACAGCAAACGAACCCAGTATGGAGGGTCTTGGCTTGTAAAGCTTTGGTGACGAAGGCAATACACAAAGCCTTTCACCTCATTAAGGTATCCCCGCTCAGAAAGGGAGCATATGTACATATATTTGTAAAAATACATACATACAAATATATATATATATATATATATATATATATATATATATATATATATATATATATATATATATATATATATATATATATATATATATATATATATTGAAATGAGTGTTTATTTGTATATTCGTTAACAAAACATAGCAAGTTCAATTTTTCTTTCGTCAATTACTTGTCCATTTTATATTTCATAGTCAATTAGTTATTCAATTTTTGCTAGATTCCTCAATTCTTCTATCAAATAAATCTATCAAATCCATTTAAAGTATTCTCATGCATGCTATTCCATCTTCTTTTTTCTTCCTCTAGTTTTTTTAAGTTTTTATAGTTTATACATGGAAGATCTATTTCAATATTGTTACTGTTCTTAAAGAATTTTATGCCATTTGTTCATCATTTATCTTGTAGTTTATTTACTTTCTTATTTCCTTTCCTCACTTGGTTATTCTCCCTGTTGAAGTACTTTGGGCTTATAGTATTCTGCTTTTCCAACTAGGGTTATAGCTTAGCTAATAATAATAATAATAATAATAATAATAATAATAATAATAATAATAATAATAATAATAATAATAATAATAATAATAATAAGTAACACGCATTAAAACAAAAGAACGGAGAAGAGTGTTTACGAGATATACCTAGAAGGTTATAACGGAGAATGAAAAGGTTATAAAGGACGATGGTTCTAAGAATAAATTCAAACATTTGTGTAAGTAAATATTTAGAAACGCTTCAGTGAGTCTTTCTATTTGCAACCTCTGGAAATTATGGATAATCCTTTTATATTGTGACAACGTAGTTGATAGGTTCTAGCAGAGAGGCGAGGTGAATGCAACTAACGTGTATTCAACAGAGAATGTGCTTATATATAAGCCATTGCGTGCAAGAATGTCACAAAAAAATAACAAATTAAAACATGCGATGACAATCTTAAACAGGTTTTTCTATTATCAGCATGGAAGAGCAAGAGATAAAAAAAAGCAATAGCATTACCGTGTACGAGATTGTATGAACCACGTGCGGTACAATAGTTTCAATTTTTGTTTCTCATTCAGAAAAAATAATTGATGGATATCTTGATGGTAATTCACTCAGATTTCTAACTTTCATCTAAGAGATTAGCGTAAATCTTTATGAAATGAGTATTCTTGGAATATTTCAATAAATACTCTCTCTCTCTCTCTCTCTCTCTCTCTCTCTCTCTCTCTCTCTCTCTCTCTCTCTCTCTCTCTCTCTCTCTCTCTCTCTTGTATTGAAATATTTTTGCTTTTGGTAACTTCATCTCTTTAATTCTGAGTTTGGCCGTAAAACCCATACAATAATTTACTTTTTTTTATCTATTTATTGATAGGATATTGCTACATCAAACAAAATGAAACTTACAAAGAAATATTTCTGTATCTTTATTGAGGTAAACCATTGTTTTAATGTAGAAAAAGTCTAATCAAAATCGAAATGAGACTAAAAACAGGGCTAAGATACCTTGCAGCAGAAGCGAATTACTTAAAAATACCTTTGGAATTTTTGGGAACGCTTAAAAACTGCCGTCGATCAGAGGCAGAGAAATTAGAACATCAAATAAAAAGCTGTAAGAGAGAGAGAGAGAGAGAGAGAGAGAGAGGAGAGAGAGAGAGAGAGAGAGAGAGAGAGAGAGAGAGAGATATTAACAAATTACCGGCATAACCGATGATGTTTCTGAGCCATTTAATATTTCCTTTTTCATTTTCAGGAAACTTGAAACTATTCACTTTTGATCCGTTGACATAATTTCCCTTGCATTCAAGAGCACAGTATTTAACGGCCTTGTATTTCCGGAAGGAAAACCCGCTGTACACAGCAACACTTATTGTTCTCCATCTTTGTATTACCTTTTTTCTTTACTTTTTTTTTATCAATTCAAATAACAATTCTTCAGTATATTTTTAATTAGTCCCTCAAGAATTACCATTACTTGTATATATTTTCTTTAACTTCAAATTAAAAACATATATCCTAGCAGCGTGACCTTCCTCAGGGCTAATTTTTCTTATGCGGTCACTCCAGCCTATATTCTCTTCGTCGAAGAGGTTTAGCAGTCCCCATAAATAACCTTCTCATCCTGGTGTCTTCGTTTAAGCAAAGGAAAATGCTGAATGTGTTTATGATTACGAAACAAAGACAACTGTGAATATGCTTTTAAAGTCGGGAAGACTTAGATAACTACGGTAGTTTTTAATTGTCAAATAAATGCATAAAAATCTAAGGTGATCCTGCATGGTTTTATAAAGTCAAAAGAAGAAGAAAAAAAAATAGGTCAATAGTCCTTCAAAATGTTGAGAAAAGTGACACTTGTGAATGCTCTGCAATGAAAATCATAAAACTAAGGCATTGGTGAATGATCGTTGCAATATAGAATAGTATGGCGATGGTATATAACCTTTAGAATAATGGAACTGGAGATATTCTAAATTTCATAATCATTACAAAAAGTAAGGCAATGATAAACGACTCTTAAAAATGTATACTCTGACTTCATGAAAATTGAGGAAACGGTAAATGACCATTAAAAAATAAGATACTTGGGAATTGCTATTTTAAATCAAGTGAGAATAATCTATCACTGCAAAACCATTAAAGATATTTGGAGTTGAAAAAGACCCTTCAGAAAAAAATTAAGGGCATTTAAAGCCATGAAGAGCTCTTGAAATCTGTGATAATTATGAAGGGATTCCTAGGTTATGAAAACTAAGCCACTGGTGAATAGGCCACTTAGTCTCATATTGATCTAATTTACGATTAAAGGTTGTCTTTCTCGTAAGCGGTTCACATAAGCCGTTCTGTGTACCCAAAGAGAAAGGGGAAATGAGTACAGGGAGAACGAAAACGATTAGGAAAAATCTCTGTGAAAGACATGAAGGAGAAAACATGCAATCACGAGAAGAGTTGAAGCCTATGACCATGAGTGTAAGAGACACCACCCAATCTAAAATGAAGGAACGAATGAGAAAAGAAGGGGGGAAATCATTGATAATTAGGGAGAGATAGGGCACTTGACAAGAGGGGAAATATCATGCTGAAATAGAAAGTAAGAATGAAAATATAAAGAGATGGGAAAAAATTATTCATTTGAACTAAAAGGTTAGACAATAGTGAAAAGGAAAAAAATCATATGAAGATCTGAAACAAAAATCTCTCAAAAGGAATCAGACGAAATAGAAATGTGTGATTTAAAAAGGCTTCATCTAACCTTGTCAAGTACGGAAATTAATCATTTGTTTTATATTTATTCTTGTAGGCTATATGTCATTCTTCTGACATAAATTCTTTATCTGTACAATTCCAATTAGAGGGTTAATTGCTTTAATGTTTTGAATATTTACTTTTGAACCAATACATTTTTTGCTGTTTGTAATATTTTTTAGGAATACGAGAACTTGTATTATTATTATTATTATTATTATTATTATTATTATTATTATTATTATTATTATCAGCTATGTTACAACCCTAGTTGGAAAAGCAGGATGCTACAAGCCCAAGGGCTCCAACAGGGAAAAAATAGCCCATAGAGGAAAGGAAATAAGGAAATAAACTACACCAGAAGTAATTAAAATCAAAATAATTTTTTTTGAGAAGAGCAACATCATGAAAATAGATTTTTTATATATAAATTATAAAAAGAGACTCATGTCAGCCTGTTTCAACATATAAACATTCGCTGCAAGTTTGAGCTTTAAAAAGTTCCACCGATTCAACTCTCTGCTTAGGAAAATCATTACACAATCTGGTCACAGCTGAATAAAACTTCTAGAATATTGTGTAGTATTGGGCCTTGTGGAGGATTAATTTTATTTTAATTTATTTTTTTGTTTTGCCAAATCGAGAGAGAGAGAGAGAGAGAGAAGAGGAGAGAGAGAGATGAGAGAGAGAGAGAGAGAGAGAGAGAGAGAGAGAGAGAGAGTGTCGTTTTAGTATTGTTAAATAGAGATATTTTATTTGCTTTAGCTTTGTCATTAATGAGAGAGAGGAGAGAGAGAGAGGAGAGAGAGAGAGAGATGAGAGAGAGAGAGAGAGAGAGAGAGTGAGTGAGTGAGTGAGTGTGTGTGTTTATTTACTTAAGTTTTGTCAAACCGCAAGAGAGAGAAAGTGTTTATTTGCTTTAGTTTTGTCAGAGGGAGAGAGAGAGAGAGAGAGAGAGAATTTCATTTGCTTTAGTTTTGCTAGATCGCGCGTGCGCGAGAGAGTATGTGTGTATGTGCGTTTGTGTGTCCGCGGTGCGCGCCGAAGAACAATTGTAGTTTGCGAATGATTGTTTACAGTGGGAAAGACTGTCGGTATATTTGAGGTTGTTTGTTTACATTTTTTTAGCTAGGATAGGACAGTGATGAATGTCTTGGGCGAAAGCATTGGATCTTTGACTGTAGAAGGAGTCGGTTCTATTTTTTTTGTTCTTCGAAAGCCGGCTGTGAAGTGTTTTTTTTGATATTCGGAGTAAGTACTGTTTTTATTAATTTTTTCAGGCGCGTTCGTGAATGATAGAAAGTTTATTGTTTATCTTTGATTATAGTGCGATAGTTAAGTTAGTTAGGAGTGTTCATAAGTGTTTTTTTTATTGCAGGTCGTAATTCCTCCTTTGGATTCCTTTAGACTCCTTGGAGTTTTAGTTTGGCCTGGAAGGTGGTGTTTGCCAGCCATGTGCTTTGTATGAATAGCTTGATGATGACGACCTGGACCGTACAATGAACATAGTTAGACTGCGGATATTTATATAAATAGAGAATTTGAGCGTTGACGACCCGGCTGGAAATAGATTTGTTCTTTACGATGATGATGACCACCTTTAATGTGATTGGACAGTCGAATTGACTGCAGTGATTGCTTGCCAGGGATTTGTGGCAATTGGCTACAAGGATTGTTGCCAGTGTGTGGAGTCTGTGGACTACGGTTACCACACAACTTATATATTTAATATTTTGGCGTTCTCGCTTATGTTGGTGTTAGATGTGATTTATTTCTGGGTT
>NC_090734.1:6300838-6303338 GCF_036898095.1 Palaemon carinicauda
CCGTAAGTTTCTGTCCAACAAATTAAGATGAGAATCAGCAGCTGAAGACCAAACAGGAGAACAATACTCAAAACAAGGTAGAATGAAAGAATTAAAACACTTCTTCAGAATAGATTGATCACCGAAAATCTTGAAAGACTTTCTCAATAAGCCTATTTTTTGTGCAATTGAAGAAGACAGAGACCTTATATGTTTCTCAAAAGTAAATTTACTGTCGAGAATCACACCTAAAATTTTGAAAGAGTCATACATATTTAAAGAAACATTATCAATACTGAGATCCGGATGTTGAGGAGCCACCGTCCTTGATCTACTTACAATCATACTTTGAGTTTTGTTAGGATTCAACTTCATACCCCATAATTTGCACCATGCACTAATTCTAGCTAAATCTCTATTAAGGGATTCACCCACCCCAGATCTACATTCAGGGGATGGAATTGATGCAAAGAGAGTAGCATCATCAGCATATGCAACAAGTTTGTTTTCTAGGCCAAACCACATGTCATGTGTATATAGTATGAAAAGTAATGGGCCAAGAACACTACCCTGTGGAACACCGGATATCACGTTCCTATAATCACTATGGTGCCCATCAACAACAACTCTTTGAGATCTATTACTTAAAAAATTAATAATAATGCTAAGAAACAACCCAGCCACTCCCAACTGTTTCAGTTTGAAAACAAGGGCCTCATGATTAACACGGTCAAAGGCAGCACTAAAATCAAGGCCAATCATACGAACTTCCCGACCACAATCAAGGGATTTCTGTACAGCATTGGAGATTGTAAGAAGGGCATCACATGCTCCAAGGCCTTTACGAAAACCAAATTGCAAACTAGGGAGTAGATGATTACCTTCAGCAAACCTATTAAGACGTTTTGCCAGAAGACGTTCAAAAACTTTAGATAATATGGGAGTTATGGAAATTGGGCGGTAATCAGTGGGACTTGAGCTACCACAAACACATTTACATAGAGGAGTAACATTACCAATTCTCCAACTAGTGCTAAAAGCTCCTCTTCTTGCTAACTTGCGCAAAATAACAGATAACTTTGGAGCTAAGAAATCTGCTGTCTTTATAAAAAACAAAGGAAAAATACCATTTGGGTCTACATATATATATATATATATATATATATATATATATATATATATATATATATATATATATGTATATATAATATACTGTATATTATATCATATGGTAAATTTCCTATACATACATACACACACACACACACATATATATATATATATATATATATATATATATATATATATATATATATATATATATATAATATATACTGTGCAGTATATTATATCATATGATATATATATATATATATATATATATATATATATATATATATATATTTATATATATATATATATATATATACATATATATATATATATATATAAATACATATATATATATATATATATATATATATATATATATATATATATATGTATATATACTGTATATATATATACATATATATATACATATATATATACATATATATATATATATATATATATATATATATATATATATGTACACACACATATATATATATATATATATATATATATATATATATATATATATATATATTTATAAATATATATATAGACACACACGCATATACACACATATGCATATATATATATATATATATATATATATATATATATATATATATATATATATATATATATACAAACACATACTTATATATATAAACATGTATATATACATATTTGTATCCATACATATATTTATATATATATACATATATATATATATATATATATATATATATATATATATATATATATATATATATATATATATATGTGTGTGTGTGTGTGTGTAAGTATATATAACATATAGATAAATAGATTTATAGATAGATACATGTGTGGATGTTTGTGATTGTGTGTCATATTTTATACAAATATATGAATGCATGATTATTTATATACCTATATAACGCATACAGATATATATGTGTGTGTATGTATTTCAAAATATATGCTTAATATGTGTATATATACTGCATATATATGTGTATGAGTTGTATGAATATTTTTAAGTTCCCAGGAAACTGTAAGTTTCTGCAGCGTATATGACAACGCCAAGAATTGCCGAAATTCAACAAATTGAACATAAATATTTCATATCCAATCAATACCTTTTTTAAGATGAACTGAAAAATAATCTAATAAGAAAAGCAAATTGCATTAAAATCCCACAAAAAAAATCTATTCTGGTTCATTACTTTTTCTTCAGAATTCCAAAGGAATATTTTTTTTAGGAAAGTATTAAATATATAAAATTCTTCAGTTACATTTGTTTTTAATTTAGTTTAACATTTTTCTTTTAAAAACTACAATAAAACTAAACCACTATAATGCTCAAGAATTCAATCCCCTTTGCCAAACGAGATTATTTGAACTATATGCAAATCAATTTCAAATCCTC
>NC_090734.1:6308338-6313338 GCF_036898095.1 Palaemon carinicauda
AGGTTTCCACTGAGTTTTACTTATTACCCCCAACCTCCCTACCTGCAGGAATAGACTGCTGGGCCGTCTTAGTGCGTGAACGCAGTAAGAAGGCTCCCCAACAGCTATTTGTGTAGGCTAGTACTTAGCTAAAAAGAGTTAGTTTCAGCACTGCTCTAGCAATAGGTTAGTTAGCATAACCCCCATATAACTAACGAATTTGTGTTTCATTTTCAGATTCTGTAATTCATTCTTATAACTTCTACTATAACTTTGCTTGGGGCCCTAGGGCTTAAAGGGTTGGACAACCCCACCAGGCACACTGTCTGTCTCTCTATATGGTCTCTGATCATATACTCTCTCATCTTGAAAAAAAGGACTTATCCTGGAATGAACTTCATAAGATTGTACTAGAAGCTCTAGCAACTGGTGAAATGGAGATGGACCCCGACCTGCAACCCCTTCTAACTGAACTTGACAAGGAAGCCGAACAGGAACTCATGGACAATGAACAAAAACGAATGGAACAGGACCAAGAACAAACAAACCGGAAGAGGACCAACGACAACGACTCTGATGGAGAAGGAAACCTACCTTGGCAGGAAGTAAGGAGAAAAAAGAAACTTCCTAGAAGGAGCCAACCAGGGAATGATGTACCCACCCAACAAGGAAACCTTACCGCAGGAAGCAGCAACCAGCCTGCTAGAGAAAACAAGACCTATTTTTTTAGGGTCTTAGCTGGTAACCCATCAGAGGCTTTCAAGGCTATTGCTGCCTTTGAAAGCAAACACAAAAACATTCAGATGATTGCCAAACCGAACAGGCAAGGACAGTGGACCATATCCACCAAGGACACAAGGGCACTGATAACCTTGCGAAGCACCTCAGACATTAAGCTATTGGAGCTTAAAGAAGAGGAAAAATTAAAAAAAGCAGTTGTGGTTGGCTACCCAACTGATATGATGGAAAGCCACCTAATTAAATTACCCAATATTACTGCAGCAGAAAGGATGAAGAACAAGGCAGGCTTCCTTACAAAAGCCATACTGGTGACATTTAAGGGTCCACACCCACGAAGAGTCGACCTAGGCATCTTTGGCAGCTTCAGGGTCAACAAATACTACCCAGATCCCCTCAGATGTTACAACTGCCAGAAGTATGGGCATCACAAGGACCAATGCCAAGCAAAGGTCCCAACCTGTGCTGTCTGCAGCCTTAAGCACCCCACACAGGAGTGCATTGACAAGAAGGCTGCTGGAATACCCACAGTCAAAAAGTGTTCAAACTGCAAGAAAGGGCATACTGCAATGGCCTGGGGATGCCCTGAAAGGGTAGCAAGAGTAATTGCTGCCCTCCCCAAAGACAAAAGGGACCCATCTAGAGGAAGAGCGGCCCCCAAACCTCTACCCAGAAGGAGATTTTATACCCAGGAGGAGCTAAACAGGCACTCCAACTCCAGAACAAGAACCAGGTCAGTATCTAAACCCAGAGCCAGATCTACCTCCAAGGCTCCAACCCAAGGTCCGAAACCACTGCCTAGGACCATCTTCATAAAGACCACGGTCCTAAAGGATAAATTGACCGAACTAGTCACTCAGGCCGTGACTGGAAAAATCAATGCTGCAACAATTGCTACCAGCATTGAACAAGTCCTAAAAGACTTGCTCTCCAGGAATAAGTCCTCCCAATCCCCCTCTCTTGCTATCCAGGAGATCACTTCTCACTCCTCACCAACCACACCTACCATTCCATCACCTCAATCACCCGTACCTTCCACATCCTCCACTTCAGTCCCCGCACCTATCATACCACTCACCCCATCCATCATCCCATCATCCACTCTCACCCCATCCACCTCATCCACTTCATCCTCCGAGGTCAAGGCAATTGCCTTTGCCCCTAGGGACCCAAGACAATACTCTTCAACCTACACCATGGAGTAAGAGTTCTGAACTGGAACTCAGCCGGTGTTAGATCAAAGATCTCCTCCCTAATTGCAATATGCAAAACTGAGAATGTAGATGTCATCCTGCTACAAGAAACCAATCTTCCAGCAGGAAAGAAACTAAAAATCCCAGGCTACAATGCCTACATCGCACCACAGATAGGCACAGACAGAGGACTAGCTACATTAGTTAAAACTAGCATACCAACAACAAGGTTACACAACCCTATTCCCTGTGGCACCAACATAGAGACACTAGCAGTAACAATAACATTACTGAATCAAAAAATAGACATATACAACATATACAGAAAATTACATAGGGAGGATACAGGAGAGTTACAACTAACTCAACTCTTTGCTCACACAGAAAGAACACCTACAATTATCTGCGGGAATTTTAATGCACATCACCCCATACTATCATCCCCATCAAGGACAAACCCCTCAGGGGAACACATAGCTTTCGCCCTGGATGAATTTGAGGGAGTCTCCCTCCTAAACACAGGGCAACCTACACACATAAGAGGTGGAAGACTAGATCTGACTTTTGCCACAACAGCCATTAGACACCTAACCAAGTGGCAAGTACACTCAACCCTGATAAGTGATCACTTTGCCACAGTGACAGAATTGGACTTACAACAACTACCTCCAATCCCACCACCCCCACCAAGATGGAACCAGGACCTAGCAGACTGGGTCTGCTTTCAAACAACCATAGAGGAATGGGCAATCAGCTACGCTCCTCCAGAGGACATAGACCAACTAGAAAAAGACCTAGTTGAGGCCTTTCACAATGCAGCCAACAGAGCTATGCCACTAAAAACAACACAAGGTAGTTACACTTACAAAGACTCCTGGTACTACTGCCCAGAAGTCAGAAGACTAAAAACCAGACTAAACAGAGTCACAAAAATATACAGAAGAAGATCCACAGTAGAAAACAGAGAGCTACTACAAACAGTCAAAACTGAAACAAATGAAAGAATCCATGAAATCAGAATTGAAAAATGGATGGAATGGTGTTCAAGCCTGTCAGGATACACCAATCTAACTCAGCTTTGGAAATGGCTAGGCAGAGTAGCCGGAAAAAAGAGAAAGACACCAATTGCCACACACCCACACCCACATGAGGAGGCTGAAAGAATTGCAACATCCTTTGCAAACAGAACACTGTCAATCAATCTCTCCCCCGAAACCAGAATGCAACAAGAGCAACTGGCACCATCAAGATGGGAAGAGATCAACACAGCCTGCCTTCAGCAGGATGACACAGACACCCCATACACAGTTGAGGAGCTAAGAGCAGTACAAAAGACAGGGAAAGACACTGCACCTGGAGCTGACAAAATCACCTACACAATGATCAAACACATGGGTCCAGCAGGAGAAACTGCATTCCTAAGATTACTAAACAAAACACACCTAGAGCACATAAGGCCTCAAACCTGGAGACAACAAGATACACAGCCAATCCCCAAGCCAAAGGATCCAACAAATCCCAGGCCAATAGCCTTGGTATCCTGTATAGAAAAAACAGGAGAAAAAATGGTCTTAAACAGATTAAAGTACAAAATTGGCCCCCTAAACAAGCAGCTATATGCATATCAGGAGGGAATTGGAACCTCTGAATGCATCACAGATGTATTAAGCTGCATAAATCAGAACAAGGCAACAATAGTCTTCATAGACTTTGAAAAAGCCTTCGAGCTTGCAAGCCCAGTTGCAGTGCTGCAATCAGTAGCCAAAAAAGGAGTCAAAGGACACCTACTAGCATGGACTAAAAACTACATGCTAGGAAGGCAAGCCAGAGTCAAATTTCAAGGAGTGATATCCACATATCATGAATTGGAAAATGGTACGCCACAAGGAGGAATTCTAAGCCCCCTCCTTTTCAACATCCTCATGGAAAATATAGCCTCACTTCAGCTACCTGAAGGAGTTAATATATTTATCTATGCAGATGATGTATGTGTAATAGCTCGAGGGCCAGTCAGGACAATAAAAATGCAAAGAGCACTCAATGCCATCAGCCACAAATCCAATGAGCTTGGACTAAAAATTAACATTGCCAAAACAAAAGCAATGACAATCAAAGCCCCAAACCCCGTACAACCACTCACAATAGGAATGGAACCCCTAGAATGGGTGGACCGATACACATACCTCGGGGTAATAATAGACAAACAGCTCACTTTCAAGCAAGAGATAAAAAATCTCAAGGAAAGAACAAATGCCAGAAATGCAGCTATGAGATATATGTGCAGGCTCAAGGATGGAGCAAATGAACACATCCAAAAGAAATACTATCTAGCCTGTTCCAGATCACTAGTAGACTATGCCGCCCCAACACTCCTGGGACTAACAGATCTACAAACAAGCACAATTGAAGTGATTCAAAACAATGCCATGAGGCTCATGTTGGGTGCCCCAATGTGGACAAGACTTTGCAATCTAAGGTTGGAAACCGGACTACCAACCCTCGAAGACAGAATTGCACTAAGAAATGCAAGCGTAGTTGCAAAGATGTTCCTGTCAGACAGAGACTCAATCACCAAAAGACGAGTAAGAGAGGAACTATCCAAACATCCTGAAGTACAAACCCCAGATTCTTATGGCAAAGACCATAGCGATAACATCAAAAGACTTGGCCTTACAGAAACAATCCTACAATTAAAACCTGACACAGCACAAAGTACTATACACATTCCACCATGGAAAAAACAAGTTGCTAAATTCAACTACACCAAACTCCCAAGGGCAAAAGAAAACTGCACAATAGAAGAACTCAGAAACGCAGCAGAAGCAGCTATAACCTCAGTAGAAACAACAGGGGGACAGATCTACTATACTGATGGTACAGTAGATCCTGGAACCCAAACAGCAGGAGCGGCAGTTCACTCCTGCAAGTTCACAGCTTGCTGGAGAACATCCAACAATGTCTCCACCCTGCAGACAGAGCTTGTCGCAATACAGCAAGCATTAAAATACTCTATTGAAAATGAGGAAGGACCAGTAGTCATCCATACTGACTCACGATCCTCAGTGCAGGTCCTACAGCAGGACAAAAACA
>NC_090734.1:6318338-6323338 GCF_036898095.1 Palaemon carinicauda
TGAAAATGGTTAAACAATATTCTGATATCAGCTATATGCGAACAGAATTTTGCTGTTTTCAAGCCGGGTCACTGCTTAAGTAATCTGCCTACTTTTGTTTTTTATTAAAGCAGGTATTAAAAAGCAACTTAGTCTGAGAATTATATTTACTGAATAAAAAAGATATATACAATTTCAATATCGGTACAGAAATTTTATTCGCGTACATCTTGTTTTATGCTACTGCATCTTTACAATTAATATTCCGCTGGTAATACTTCGCAAACGAATCTGTTTGATCGTCGAAATAAGTCGATTCATATGTTGGTTTGACCGATAATTTTACTTAACAGGATACGTGGAGTTTTGAAAAGTCTTGCAACCAATGAAATTTATTCTTTTGGTTACAATGACGATGGAAAATATAAATATCAAATATATATAAAAGAAGGCACATGAATACAAACAAGGATATATACATACACACACAAACACACACACACACATATATATATATATATATATATATATATATATATATATATATATATATATATGTGTGTGTGTGTGTGTGTATATATATATATATATGTATATATATATATATATATATATATATATATATATATATATATATATATATATATATATATTCTTCTTCGAATAAAGCTTTTCCCGCTATGCAGGGTCGCTATTTCTAGAGCCGTTTCCAAGTTCTTCTATCTTCGATGTCCCCCATTGTGAGATCTTTCTCCTCCAAATCTGCTCTTACAAACTCTATCCACCTAGTCTTTGGTCTCCCCCTCCTCCTCCTACCTGGAATATCCATATCCAGCATCCTCCTCCCAACCTAATCCTGGTGTCTCCTCATTACGTGCCCAAACCAGTGTAGTCTATTTTCTTGGATTTCCTTTGACACCTCTGTAACCTTTGTTGTTCCCCTTACCAAGTCATTCCTAACCTTATCCAGTCTCGTGATCCCAGCGATCCATCTTAGCATTCTCATCTCTGCAACATCCATTTTCTTCTCAAAGATCTTTTTCATGGGCCAGGTCTCTGCACCATATGTCATGGCAGGTCTCACTACAGTTTTATGTACCTTTCCCTTAAACTTGAACTTTATCCTTCGACCACACAACAGTCCCGACACTTTTTCAGTTATTCCACCCAGCTTCAATTCTACTGTTCACTTCCGTTTGGAGTTTTGCTATTTTCTCCACATATGACCCTAGGTACTTGAATTTTTCTGTCCTCTTTACTATTTCACCCAGCAAATGTATATCATTTAATTGGTTCTACGGGTTGCAACACATATACTCTGTTTTTGTTCTACTAATCTTTACCCCTCTGCTCTCCAATTCCTCTCTCCATCTCTCCAGCTTCCCCTCCAATCCTTCTCTGGTTTCATCACACAGAAGTATATCATCTGCAAACAGCATGGTCTATGGTGACTGTTCCCTTACTCTATCAGTAATTACATCCGTTACTATATTAAACAAATAGGGGCTTAATGATGACCCCTGGTGTAACCCAACTCCCACTTCAAATTTCTCGGTAAAAAAAAAAAACACTCGTTCTTATTTGTGTGCCTGCTCCTTCATACATATCTCTAATCAGTCTAACATATTTCTCTGGTGTTTCCCTCTCTCTCAAACATCTCCATACCTCCTGCCGTAGAACTCTATCATAAGCCTTCTCTAAGTCAATAAATACTATATGTAATTCCCTTTGGCCGTCTCTATATTTTTCCATCAACTGCCTTAGTGCAAACATTGCATCCGTCGTGCTTCTACCTGGCATAATTCCAAACTGCTCTTCTCCAATCTTGGTCTCTTCCCTGATCCTACGCTCTATAATCCTTTCCCAAAGCTTCATTGTATGTGGGAGGAGTTTCATTCTTCTATAATTATTACAATTTCGTACATCCCTCTTTCCTTTGAATATGGGTATTAAATAGGTATTCCTCCACATTCTGGGCATCTTTTCTTTCCGGTGTATCTTTTTCATCAGATCCAACAGCATATCCACTCTAAATTCCCCCAAGCATTTCCATACTTCCACTGGGATCTCATCAGGTCCCATAGCTTTTCCATTTTTCATGTGGCTGAGGGCAACCTTAATTTCTTCTCTATCTATATCTCTTACCATTCCTGAATTTGGATTTCCATATGTAATTATAGATCTTGGATGTTCTTCATTTATCAATCTTTCAAAATATCGCTTCCAATTTCCTTTTATATCACTTGAGCTACACATTACACCTCCATCCTCATTCTTTATCTGCTTAATGTGGGTAATATCTTTGGTCGCTTTATTTCTTCTTTAGCAATCTTGTAAATCTTCTTTAGACCCTCCTTTGCGTCCAAATCTTCATGTACATTATCCAATGCTTGCTGTTTTGACTGTGCCACCGCCACTTTTGCTTCTTTCCTTGCTAATTTACTTCTCTCCTTATCTTCATCAGTGCCTGTTTCATCATACCTATTCTTAGCATTTCTCTTGATCTTGATTTTTTCTTGTACATAATTACTACACCACCAAGTTTCTTTGTCTCTTGGCCGTTTTCCTGTTGACATCCCTAAAACTTCTCTGCCAACTCTTTTCAAAATACTGTTGTTCTGTTCCCACCATTCATCCACATCCTCATAATCCCAGGTGCCAAGCTCGACTAAAATCCTCTATATGAATGTATCACTATATTCTGGTTCTTTCAGTTTCCACCATCTTATCTTTAGAACCATCTCTTGCCTACCTCTTATTGTTCTCTTCCTATCCCAGTCTACTGTCAAGAGTCTATGCTGGGGAGTTACAGCTTCTCCTGGGAATATCTTACAGTTTCTTATCTCTTTTAGATGTACCCTTCTACCTAATACAAAATCAATTTGGGATTCTTGCCCAACACTTTTATACGTTGTAAGATATTTTGGGGTTTTTTTTCGAAGAAAGTGTTGATACTGCCATATCAAACGCTACAGCAAAGTCCATAACCCTTTCACCATCTTGATTCCGATCTCCTAAAGCCCATCCTCCATGTATTCTTTCCAGACTCTGGCTTTTTTTCCCTACATGACCATTTAGGTCTTCTCCTATCATTAACAGTTCTTCATTTGGTATGTTAATCCTTTCCTGATCCTGCTGTCTTCAAAAATCGCCTTTTTTCTCTCTTGGACAACCTGTCTGAGATACATACACACTGATAATATTTAGTATTTCTCCATACCATTCTAGTTTCATATGCATTACTCTATCTTTTAGTCTTTTCACCTCCAAAACACAACTCTTGAGCTTTCCCGTAAGTATGCTTCCGACTCCATTCCTTTCTCGCTCTGTACTTTCCTCCTCTCCATCATATCGGCAACTTCTCTTCCATGTCCTGTCGTGGTTCCAACGTCCAAGGTGCCAATTCTAATAGATTTAGGGGCTCCCTTCTTCAACTGCAGTCGCCCACTTTGCAGTAGCCTTTGCCTATTTCTCGCAGAGTTAGGAAGTTGTATCTGCTCGTCACCTACGGGGTACGCCCTAGCGGTCATCGTTCATCTATAACGGCTTCCATTTCATAGGTTTTGTCGGGCATTTTCTCAACCGGATGTCCTTCCTGACATCAACCCTCCCTATTCATCCGGGCTTGGGACCGACACCTATATATACTGTATATATACATATATATATATATATATATATATATATATATATATATATATATATATATATATATATACACACACACACACACATATATATATATATATATATATATATATATATATATATATATATATATATACATATATATGAATATATACATATATACATTTGTGTGTATATATATATATATATATATATATATATATATATATATATATATATATATATATATATATATATATGAATATATACATATATACATTTGTATATATATATATATATATATATATATATATATATATATATATATATATACAGCATATATATATATATATATATATATATATACAGCATATATATATATATATATATATATATATATATATATATATATATATATATATATATAAATGCGTATGTATGTGCAAAAAATCCCCAGGTAAAATGAACAGTGAATCCTGACTAGTTTCGTCTTTCTTCTTCAAGAGGAAATGCTAAAAATAGGCTCAGAAATCATGCTATTATCATTATGAAATACAAATATACATACACACAGACATATATATATATATATATATATATATATATATATATATATATATATATATATATATATATATATATAAAACGCCCACTTGATTAAATTGTTATTTCATTCAACTTGCAATCGAAGAAAACTACTAAGGTGAATGGGTATGACAACCTATGATCTCATACTAAAATTGAAATACGATTATTGATAATTATTGCTGTAGTAATGTCGGAACTGGTTATGGCCGGTCCCCCAAACAAGTTTATCCATATCGCCTACGGTCTAGAGATCAGCGTTCACCAATCACTCTCTCTCTCTCTCTCTCTCTCTCTCTCTCTCTCTCTCTCTCTCTCTCTCTCTCTCTCTCTCTCTTGATCGATCGATCGATCGGTCGATCGCTATACCTAACAGTGTGATTCCTTGAAGTGCAAGACATCTAACCACCCCAACGTTTTACCGCGGTTGTATGATGCGTTGGAAGGGCATGGCTGTTTGCGAAAAGTGGTGGGAGATGGCTATGACTATGATTTATGAGTGGGAAGAAATGGGGCAGTGGAGAGAGAGAAGAAGAGAGAACTGGTATGGAAGAAAAGGTGAGATGACAAAAACTGCGATTACTAGATAATGAGGACGATATATGCCGTCGAAATAAAAAGACTTCAATCGACATTCTTTTAGTTTTAGGCAATATTTAATTGAGAGAGAGAGAGAGAGAGAGAGAGAGAGAGAGAGAGAGAGAGAGAGAGAGTGAGAGAGAGAGAGAGAATTCGCGTTGCAGATCTAAAAAGACCTACTTTCCTTCATGACATTCATCACACTCTCATTAGGAGAGAGAACGGATATT
>NC_090734.1:6343338-6362659 GCF_036898095.1 Palaemon carinicauda
CACTACAGAGTCTTTAACATTACAGTCTATGTCTGAGATCATAATAAAAAACAGCAGTGCAGCTAATACCGTACCCTGTGGCACGTCGGATATTACCTGAGCTTCATCTGATTTCTCGTCATTTGCAACCACTATCTGTTTTTTGTTTTGTAGAAATTCTTTTATCCATTTTTCTTTCTTTCCTTTAATATTATACTTCCTCATTTTTTTCTCTAATATATTATGGTCTACCTTGTCAAAGGCTTTTGCAAAATCTAGATATACCACATATGTGTCCTTTCCATTTATCATAGTTTTATATATGTCTTAGTGTGCTATCAGTTGGGTTTGTGTACTTTTTCCGGGCACAATACCGTGTTGACCTATATCAAATAAATTATTTTCAACCAAATGATTCATTATTTTCTTTTTTATTACCATTTCATGCACTTTCATAATATGCGATGTTAGACTAACTGGTCTATAATTGCTTGCCTCTAGTCTTGATCCACTCTTGAAAATAGGGGTTATATATGCTAATTTATGTTTAACATATATCTCGCTCATATTTACACTTTGTCTTAGCAATATTGCAAGCGGCTTCGCGATAGTGTGTTATTTTTTTTAACAAAATAGCTGGAACTCCATCTGGCTTGGCCGCTGATCCATTTTTAATTTCCCTTATAGCCTGCACAATATCTGCTTCATTAATATCCATATCCGTTAGATACTCAGTATTTTCTTCTCTCATTTCTGTTTCATTATTCTCATTCGCAATTTTTGGCGTGAATTCACTCTATATTTTTCTGCTAATATGTTGTTTATTTCCTTTTTTTATTCGTTAACCGTCTTTCCATTCTCAGAGGGCCTATTACTAATCTCCCTTTATTTATCTTTTTTGCATAGGAGTAAAGTACTTTGGGGTTTTTCTTGATTTTTTGAAGTGTCCTTCCTTCTAAGTCCCTTTTTTCATTTTTTTTTCGATCGTATAATCTTTTTTTTCTGCATTTTCTATATTACCTTTTATTTCCATCATTTTCCTTACCTTTTTTACCTTTTGCAAGATTTTTCTTCCACTTCCTAATTTTCTGAAATAAGATCCTTCTGTCTCTTGGTATGTATGACTGATGTTTATTGTTTTTCTTTTTTCGGTACATATTTTTCAACAATTTTTCCGGTATTTTGTATAATATATCCGCATTTACCTGTATATTATCACTTACTAATACATTTTTCCAATCTTTCTTGAAATCTTCATTTATTTCTGACCATTTTATATTCTTACCATAGAAATCATATTTTCCATATCCTTCTCATCGTTTTCTGCTTTGTTTATCTCTGCCTTCACTTGCTTTGGAATGGATTATTAACTCTATGACATTGTGGTCTGAAATTCTCGTGTTATTCACTATTATTTCTTTAACATAATTCACCTCATTCACAAATACTAAATCTAGGACATTGTCCTTTCTTGTTGGAATGTGGTTATTTGTTGCATATTATTTTCTAATAGCATATCTTGAAGCTTTTCACACTGTCTCTTATCGTCTGCGCTACTATTACTCACTTTTTTATATTTATATATACAACCACTTTCTTCTATCCGTTCTTTCCAATCCACGAAAGGAAAGTTAAAATCTCTAGATAGGAGTATATTCCAGTCTTAATGGTTTCTACATATATCATCTATTTTTTCTATTATTATGTCAAACTCCTTAGTATTTGGGGGTCTGTAGACTACAATATTCACTAATTTTTCATATTCAAATTCTACCGCAATCAATTTACATTCTATGTTGACGTATTTTTTACAGACTTTTTCTTGATTTATGTCTCTTCCATATATTGCAGAGAGAGAGAGAGAGAGAGAGAGAGAGAGAGAGAGAGAGAGAGAGAGAGAGAGAGAGAGAGAGAGAGAGAGAGAGAGAGAGAGAGAGAGACTACTAGGAAAAAAAATTAGATATTCTTTTATCATGTGGGTAGTTATAAAGGCAAGATATTTTGCTTCCTAGTATTTTTTTTTCTTTTTTCACCTTGGTTTTCCCAAGACCTCCCCCTAATCAGGGGTTCTTAATTTTTATAGATTACTGTGTACCCCTCAATTGAGGATGGAACATACAAACAATGAAATAGGTAATGTGATATAACTCTATTATCCAGTGTCATTGCAGATTATATCATGCATTGTGCAGTGTTGGCTATTCACACAGATCAATTGTACTCCCTCAAGGGTAAAAATGTACCACTGCAGGTACATGTATTCCTACCTGGGAACCTCTGCCTTAAGGTCCTCATCCATTATGGAAAGGGTTCCATTCCTGGCGTAAGACTCTTCTTAAATCCAATTAATTTTCTTCAACAAAAATTCAAATGATTATCCTGAAAAATATTGACAGAACTAAATAGAGTAATAAAAAATAAATTGGTTGAAAACATATAGTCACAAATTACTACAACATCCAAAAGTCTTCTAAAACTTGAAGTCTGTGTACATCATCTCTCATTGCGTATTATTCTAGCGAAACATCCACTTCAAAACTTGGCAGATATTTCTAGGATTTTATGCAATGTTGTCAATTTACTACTTTAGCTGTCCTGACATAACTTCAACCAATGTCTTGATAAATGAGAGTTGGCTGCATTTGTTAATGCCTAAGTGAGAGGGATTAGAAGAAAGAAATAAGAGTGAAGGCTGGAAACGCAAATGGAACAATAATCAGAATAATAAAAATTTTATGAAAAAAATACAGTAATACCATTGTCTTTCAAAGTGATGGCATTAACTAGAAAATGTCAAGAACGAGAACAAAGGTTATAATGCTAATGATAATGACTTGATTAAAAAACACTCATAAGGTAGGATCAAGTCCACATTGTTCTTGGTAAAATATATAAAAAAGGGGAAAATCTAGCTGGATTCTCTTTTGAAAAGGGAAAGTGGCCAGGTACTGGAAAGTATTCTATTAATTTTTTTTTTATTAAAACATTTACCTAATATTTCCATGTGGATTTCATTCACTACTACTACAATTGCTACTACTAGAATAACAACTACTACTACCACTACGACTACTACGACTACTATGACTACTACTACTACTACTACTACTACTACTAATAATAATAATAATAATAATAATAATAATAATAATAACAGGAAAAAAACCTTGTCTAAGAATCTAGTTATATTGTTATGTATTCTTAAAATATACAATGTATTTAACTGTGAATTTTTGATACCCAATAATAATGATAATAATAATAATAATAATAATAATAATAATAATAATAATAATAATAATAATAATAATAATAATGATAATAATAATATAATAATAATAACAGGATCCCGCATACGAAACAGGTTTTGAAATATCCAGTTAACTAGTGACTTGTCATTTTAACGAAGAGACTGTTAATTAGTCGTTTCGAGTTAATCTTATTATAACCAAAATCCAGATAAGAAAGAAGTCATATTATTGACCTAATTCTGAAACACGTAGTTTAGATGTTGATTTTCTATATTACGAGTTAGAATATGTATATTGATGATGACATGTATCCATTATTATGATTATTATTATTACTATGCAGAAATCCACCTGCAAGACCCGTCAGCCTTGAACGATCCCGGGACCCATTCATACCGAAGAAACCTTCTCCAACGCCAACTCCAGCAAAAGAAGGCCCTGAAGGACGAGCTCTACGCCCTTCGGGTCCGCCTTGACGATGAATGAGCCAGCTTAAGGGACGGAGGAGAAGCCCAGCTCGCTACTGACGTTCCCCTTGAGGTTGAGAGCAACCCCGAGGACGAGGACGCCCCTGATGACGACGTCCATGATGATCGACGCCCCGATATCGACAACCCCAACCATGAAGAGGACCTTGGAGGTGGCCTGAGCTACCCCAACAACATCCTCCATGCCCTACAAGTCCTTAAGGAGAGGGACTTAAAGAAGAGGATGAGGACCATCTTGAGGAAGCTTGTCACCCTTGATGGCGGAAAGCTGCGGATCCCAGAGGTCCACCAGGAATACATTAACATCTCCAGCTACGTCCCTACGCCAGCACAGGAGTAGATCCTCAATTATCAGCCAATGCCCTACGCCCACATACCAGCTGGCCAAGAGACTGAATGCGATTCTGACGCCATATGTCCTCGACCGCCTCTGTGTGGCCTCCTCTGCCGAATTCCTTGAGAGGATCAAGGACGTCCGCGGCGAGGGGGTCATAGCATCTGTTGACGAAACCATCGACCTTATCGCCGATAGAGTCTACAGGGACGAGACGACACCGGAATTGAATATCCCAGAGCAAGCCCTTTGGACCTTCCTTGCCATCTGCACTAAGAGGGCCCCTTTCACTACTCATTGTGGGCACATGTACCTACAAAAGGATAGCGTGGCGATGGGCTCGCCCTTGGACGTAATCTTTGCTAACTTCTACATAGGAGTAGAAGAGGAGAGGGTATTCTCCCAAGTCGCTTACTTCTGTTATATTGACGATACTTTCGTCAAAGCTACTTCCACTGAAGCCATCGAGAACCTAAGGAGGACCTTCGAGGACAACAGCGTCCTCCACTTCACACTTGAGAACAGCGTCGACAACAGCCTCCCGTTCTTGGACGTCTTGATTTCTTCCACCAATGAGGGATTCCACACCACTGTCTACACCAAGCCCACAAATCTCGGCATGTGTTTAAATGGCGAGAGTGAATGCCCTGCCTGCTACAGGGCCTCGACCATTAAGGCCTTTGTACGCAGGGCCTTGTCACACTGCTCGTCATGGACAGACACCCACAAGGAGCTGGAAAGGGCCGCACAGGTTCTCATCAATAACGGCTATAGCAACAAGCAAGTCCAGCGTGAAGTGAGGAAAGGTATTGATAAGTGGTATGGGTCCTCTGCGGTGGAAGGGTCCGACAGCACCAGCCAGGAGTCCGAGGGCACTAGAGATAGGTCCGACACCTCCACCAACGGATCTAGAGACATTAAACTTTTCTACAAAGGCTTCATGCACTCAGAATATCAATGGGATGAGAAGGCCATTAAAGACATCATCACCAATAACGTGTCACCTACTGACGAGACCACAAAAGTGAAACTCATCATCCATTATCAGACTGAAAAAACCCACAGCTTGATCACGAGGAACAATCCAGCGCCCCCTGATAACGACCCTCTGAAGAAGAAAAATGTAGTCTACTCTTATCAATGCCCAGTCCGAGGATGCCCCGGCAAATGCATCAGTATGACTACAATGAAACTATCAAAGAGGATTTCGTGTCATGTCCAGCAAGGTGCTATAAGAAATCATGCCCTACAGCTACATAATAGCCAAATTAGCCGGGCGTTGAATACGACTCAAGAGATGTTTCTCCTGCCATCCTGTCGCCGTATCAATGCTAGGAACCAAGAACAAGACCCCCAGAACGATGACAACCCCGATCCTGACATCCCAACAAATGGAGAAATCGTCTGGCCGAATGCTGATTTTGGCGGCGATCACAGTCCGGAATTCCAGTCTGTTGAGCAAGGGAATGGGCTGCCTGACTTTGAGCCCGTCTCAGCGCGCGCCTCAGCCAATTAGGGAGCTCGGATACCTCTCTCAGCCCAGTCCACTGAGCGAGAGAGGAGCTTGCCTGACTTTTTGGCTGGCTCGGCGCGTGTCTTGACCAATCAGGATTCAGGATTCCTTCCTACCTCTCAGCCTGGGAGGCTGAGCCGAGCTCGTCGTACATCAGCCACCCGAGCCTATAACCTCTGCTCGGCCAATCAAAATTCGAGGCCCCTTTCTACGAACCAGAACCGGGATATATAAGGACCCAGATCCAGCCAGAGCCTCACTTCTCCCCTGAAGACGGAGCAAGCAGTTCCGAAACGCGTCGCGATCCACTCCTGACTTTACCTGTTGTAATTTTCGAGTATTACTTGTACTTGTATTAATTACATCCAGCCTTAACCTGAATTGTATTCTTCACCCACCTACCGAGATATTATTATTATTATTATTATTAATATTATTATTATTATTATTATTATTATTATTATTATCATCATTATTATTATTAGTAGTAGTAGTAGTAGTAATAGTGACCCGTGTAGACGGATAATGAGACGTCGGCATACGTGTTTTCTTCATTTATTATAAAAGGTTCGTTCGTAAGTACATATTGCACAAATACCCTCTCAGATGAGGGACTTATCAACTCGATTGCTCACCAGCAACTAACTTCTGCCTTCGTTATCAAAATGCAGCTATTGCCAAACATGCAGACACATAGGCTTTTGTGGAATACTCGTGAATATTGAGTTCATTTACCTTGATATACAAGATATCTACATACACGAATTAGGACATTACTCCCCCCACCCCAAAGCTCCTCACTCCGGGAGAAGGTGCGCACTCGCCCTCACTAGTCAATGATATATGGAGGACACTCCAACCCGGAATAGGCATGGCATGTACTAAAAAGAAATGCAATATGGAATATATATATAGAAATCACCCAAAAAAAACAATACATCTTCCACAGAAAAATAAAAAATTAGATATTGCATGTAAAAATGTACACAAAACAATATAAATAATTCCACTCATTTCTTTTTAAGACCTCTGGAACCAAAACACAGAATACCCAAATTAAAAAAAAAAAAAAAATCATAATATCAGGTCTATATAATCTCATCAATAACCTCCCTCTGGTTGTGGGCGACACGGGCTTCTTGGGCGGGATGGGGATAAGAATAGATATTCCTTCATCTCTTTATTTTACTGTTCCAGGTTTAGTGCACATTTTCACAAAACATCTCACTACCACCGTTTCACTATTTATTTAAATCACTACAACACTTGCAACCTTCGACCGGTGGTCACTAACCGTTTTCCCGAGAAAATCATTCATCTTCCCGCCCTTCTCTTATAACATGAAGTATAAGGTATTCACATCTACACATTCTCTAACACTGTCTATCCTCAAGGCTGAACTTTAATCCCGCAGCCACTTGCCATTCGGGAACCGCCCCGGCCCCAGCAACCAAAAATCATATATATACATGAATCATACAGCATCCACCTGACAGATCTCACTTGACCTATTCAACCCCTGATTATTTTTAGGTTCACTCAACAATGTTATACGTATTTCCACACTCAGCAAAATTACCACAACATTTTGCATTTATAATTTAGCATCAACATAAGACATTGTTATCATCACCTTTATTCAAAACACGTCGAAAGAAGAAATGAGGTCTGTTTAAACAAAAGCAACAGCAGGGGGAAAAAAATTTCTACTCATCAACTCAAGGAATGTTATATATGCAGGGATGAGGAGGAACACTTTTGAAAATCCCTCTTCAGGTACGCCTTTAACAATGCTTTGTATCACAACTGTGTTAGACTTAACCATCTTTACTCGGTAAGGACCCAAATAGGCTGGCTCTAGTTTGTTTTTCCTAGGTTGTAATCGTTTCAAATACACACGATCGAACACAAATACTTTTACCGGTGCTGTTTTGAACCGACCATCATACTTTGAGCTGTGATTTTCATTAGCTCTTTTCAAAAACCTTTCAGTGGTGTTCATTACTCTCCTCAATAAATTTAATAAATATACATGGTATTGCTCAGTTGAATAATTTGGCAATTGTTGCGAATTAATGAGAACCGTATATGGTAACACAGGATCCTGTCCATACACTAAAAAGAAAGGTGTGTCCCTGAGCGAAGCATTATATGCAATGTTCAAAGCTAGCTCAGCTGTAGGAAGCATGGCGTGCCAATGAAGGGGGTCATCAGCCACTAAGTAACGCAAAATTCGCACTACTTCCTTATTATGCGACTCTACTGAGCCATTTGCTGAAGGCCTATATATGGTCACTTAAAAGTGTTCAATTTTCATCAAGTCCATGACCGATTTCACCACCTTATTTATAAACTCAAGACCATTATCACTTATCAAAATTTTCGGGCAACCAAACCTAGTAATGAAAGAGCACAGCACCTGGGCTAATGCATTTGCAGATTTATCCAATATTGAGTAAGCATGAGTGTACCGAGTAAATGCATCCACAAATACACATATGTACTTATGTTGTGTTAACCCAGTAGGAAATGGTCCTACTACATCCATATGCACTATATAAAATTTATTGGGAGCAATCGGCCACTTTCTGGCTTCCGGTACAGTGTTTCTATGTTCTTTGAAACAGTTACAAGCATGACAACCTTTTATATAATTCTCTATAGATTTTTTCCTTCCTAACCAAAAGAAGGATTCCCTTGCTCTCTTTAATGTTCTATCAATCCATAAATGCCCTGCATACAGACTTGCATGTACAATGTGGATGGCTCATTTAATTAAGGAGTGAGGAAGGACTACCCATGCACAAAATTCCCCTCCCCTCTTCTAGTAAGCACAATATAAGACATCATTTTCAGAAAAAAATTTCTCACGAGGCACATTCAGAAATGACGGATAACTCTATGATTCCCCTTTAATCACTGCTCGCACTCTTTCCAGCCAATCCTCTTCTTTCTGTCCCTCTCGGACTTCTTTTATGTCCAACCCACCCAAGTCAATCAAACCTGCCTCATCGGGGCATTCATTTTGGGCACCCCTTGTCATGTCCTTGGTCATCCACATATATTCATCTCACTCTCTCTCTCCCGAGTCAGCTCTCTCTGTCTGTCTCTCTGTCTCTGTCTCTGTCTCTCTCTCTCTCTCTCTCTCTCTCTCTCTCTCTCTCTCTCTCTCTCTCTCTCTCTCTCTCTCTCGTCTACTGCGCGAGAACTGTCATCCTGTTCTTTATTTTCTCTATTATGATGGGGGTCTTCACTATTTTGGTTACGTTCTTCGTTCCTCTTTTGTGCCCTGGTTGTTACTCCTATTACTGCACTTCTAGAGAGAGCATCAGCTACCTTGTTAGCCTTACCTTCTCTGTGGTGAAAACCCTTTATATTAAACTCCAACAATCTCTCAATCCATCTCGCTTGACGAGAGGTCATATCACTTTTATAATACAAATCACGTAAGGGGCGATGATCACTTTGCAACTCAATCAACTGACCTAATAAAAAGAACCGATGTCTCTCTAGAAACCAAGGAATAACCAAAACCTCCCGATCGAATGTACTATAACTCTTCTCTGCCCCTTTTAACGCCCAGGAATCCAAACAAATGGGTCTCTCTCTGCCTTTATCATCTCTTCGAGACACTACGCCACCTATAGCTACGCTACTCGCATCTGCTGTCACTAAAAACGGGCGATCAAATCTAGGATATGCGAGTAATTCATTGCTAGTTAAGGCAGCTTTCAAATGGTTAAAGGCCCTTTCTTCTTCCTCTCCCCATTTTATTACTTTTTGTTTCTTTAAAGCATCCAAGGGTCCTGCTATCTCTCCAAAACCTCTTATGAATTCACGGTAATACCCAGCGAGCCCAAGGAACCCAGCTACTTCCTTAGAGTTACATGGCCTGGGAAAATCTGTAATAGCCGCTACTTTACTGGGGCAGAGTTGGATACCTTCTGGGGTTATTATGTGACCTAAAAATTCGACCTGTTTACAGAAAAATTTGCACTTTGACAATTTATTTTCATACCATTAAGTCGCAATGCTTCTAAACCTTTATGAATATTATTATTATGTTCTTCGGCCGTTTTCCCTGTAATTATGATATAATCTAAATAAACAAGAACATGATGGTCGATTAAGGGCGACGAAACCGCCATCATTACTCTAGGAAAATGACTTGGAGCATTTTTAACACAGAAAGGAAGAAAATTAAACTTAAATAATTGATCGTTAGCTATAAATGCCGTTTTACATTTACTGTCTCCCTGAATGGGTATTTGATAGTATCCAAATTTCAAATCAACAATTGTAAAATATTTGCTATCCTGTACTTTCACAAGTAATTCTTCGATTGAGGGGAAAGGAATGCATGATCATTAGTGACTACATCTAATTTCCTATAATCAACACACAATTTTACCGAGTCATCCTTTTTCCTAACAGCTACAATTGGAGAAGCCCACGGGGATTCACTCTCCACGATTATCCCTTGTTCCATTAATTTATTAATTTCCCTTTCTATCTCTCCCTGGAAATGAATGGGTACCTTATAAGGCCTTGACCTGATCGGCTCCTCCTGCCCAATTTCAATGCTGAAGGGAAATCAATCAATCCTCCAGGGTGGCTCATCTCCAATTGCAATTACATCGGAATAATTATTGACAATGTCACTAACTACAGGCTGATATTCTGAGGGACATAATTTTCGCACCTGCATATCCAAATTCTCAGTGCGTTCGTCTGTGGAGGCTAGAGTTGTGGCTCCCAACATCCCATTATAAGCAATTTCACATAACTCTAATTCACACAGAGAATCACTTCCTAAAACAACTCTTTTATTAGACGAATTACGTATCGTTATATCAGCTGTGTTCTCTTTAATTCTGTCAAGCCCTCTAATATCACATGGGCCCAATTGTCATGGGGTTTAACAACTACCTTGGTTCCTTCCGCAAGAGAGCCACACGGGGTCACAGATATGCTCGTAAGGGTCTGGGGAACAACACTTCACCTCTCTCAGGTATAGCTGATACATTACTTAAATGTCTCTCCGAGCTAACACACGCACTTGCTGCCTCATGACTTTCTATCGGCAAAATGTACCCTCCTGCTTTTACTGTTATTGTATCTTTTCCCCCCAAAATGCAAATTTGATTATTAGATAAAAAGTCTATTCCAAGTATAGCCTCGATTCCTGGAATTCCAAAGGTGGGCTAGACAAAAAAATCATGTGTAAACTTCACAGACACCACCTTGAACTGGACGATTGATGTATGGTTTATATGTATTTTATTTCCTCCTGGCGTGTCAAGGACAATGGATGCTGCTGGCTGTAGTGGATTTGAGGAGAATTTTTTTCAATCAATGAAACACTGGCTCCCGTGTCAATCAGCGCTCGTATGGATTTATCTTGCAAGTCGATCCCAACTGCTAATATTCCCAGATGGCCATTACGAGATATGGAACACGGGTTAATGACCTCCGCTGCCATGCCGCTGCCCCCTCGTCCTCTCCTTAGTGCAGCGGGGGTGAGGTCGGGAGTACCGATGGAGGTCCCAGTGCCGGCTCTGTCATGTCCATTGTCGATTCCTCTGTTACTGCTTGTGATGTCATGCGGGGGGGGGGGCATCGAACTCCCTCGTTTATTCCTTCCTGTGTTCCCTTTTCCTTGGACGTTGGGCGGGGGGAGGTGTTGTGACGAGGGAGGAAGAAGGTTGTGAACTCAAAGGCAGGAAGCAATCGACTGAGTTGTTTATTAAGGAACACTCTCCTTTATATACAAAACGGCGTGGCAACAGGACATGGAATGTTCGAGGAAATGACAATGTTACAGGAGAAAACAGCAGACATGAATTTTCATGTTCGTTTTAGTGCGAGGGAAGACCGAAGATACAAGCATAATACATACAAAAGGAATTATGTACAATTGTGTGACACACGGTTGGTACATGGCTCCCCCTCTAAAAATTACATACTGAACATGTTAAATAGGTGCCCTGAATCTGGAGAGGTAGTAGTAAAAACTGCGCCGATTAGCGGCAGTGAGTGGCGGTAGAAGTCGATGGTTGGGGTGCGAGCGAGTGTTGGATGATGGGTGGCTGTGTTGCCGCCCCGGCTCGTCACGGGGTAGGCGAGTGTGTCCTACGGCATTCATAGGCGTGTGTGTCCTACGGCATTCATAGGCCTACGGCGTTCATAGGCGAGTATGTCCTACGGCATTCATAGGCGTGTATGTCCTACAGCATTCACGTCAACTTCGGTTGAAGTTGAATAGTGTCCTCTTCGTCACGAGTGGAGGCGTTGATGGAGGTTTTGAAGGTCATGAAGTGGCTGTTCATAAGGGCACGAAGTAGGTTCACCTCACGAGGAGAGCTGTCTGTGGCAGGTTGCAGGCGAGTGATACTGGTCATTTTCCCGAGGGTGAGCGAAGCCCTTTGATCCCCCAACGGTTGTTGAGAGAGCTGAAAAGGCGTTGCTATACGGGCGGCTGGGGACGGCGAGTACTGCTGCAGAAGGTATGAGTTGACGGCGTCATAGTAACGGTGAGAGGTGATGGGGGGGGGGGGGGGGAGGCAGGAGGGGCGAGTCACTCCGGGGTCACCAATGTGACGAGGGATGGAGAAGGTTGTGAACTCAAAGGCAGGAAGCAATCGACTGAGTTGTTTAGTAAGGAACACTCTCCTTTATATACAAAACGGCAAGGCAACAGGACATGGCATGTTCGAGGAAATGACATTGTTACAGGAGAAAACAGCAGACATGAATTTTCATGTTCGTTTTAGTGCGAGGGAAGAGCGAAGATACAAGCATAATATATACAAAAGGAATTATGTACAATTGTGTGACACACGGTTGGTACAGTGTGCATGCGCCCCAGCCCGCCCGTCCTGGGCGATTTTGTTGGGCACTCTCGAGATAAATGACCGTAGGCCTGACAAGTGTAACAGTGGGGGGATCCTTGGGTGGGGCATTCCACTCGCTGGTGCCCCTCTCCCCCACAGTGCCAACATCTGAAGCTTCTGTTAATCTGCTGACTGCAGTCCCCCTTACCTTTCTTAGGGGGTTGACTTCCTCTCATGGCTGCCAACTTCTCGGAATCAGACCAGTTATTCTCAGTCCTTTTTTCTTCTGGCAAACTGTCTAAAATATTTTGTATCGCACTCACTATGTCTGCACTCTGGGTAGCAAACGAATCGCAATCCCGAAAAATGCGAGTTGCAAAACTAAGAACGGATTCACCTTCCCGTATTTTGGGTTGGTAATTTTCTTTTAGGTCTCCCTTTCTCGCATCAGGCAATGCATACTTTTCAATTAAACATCGTTTTATTTCAGTATAACTTCTTAAACTTTCTTGTGGCCAACACATTACCTCCATTGCCGGAGCATCTTTCAGCAATCTAATCATTTGAATGACTTTCCTCTTTCCGACCACCCATATGTGGCTACATTAAAGTCTCTCAAAAACACTTCAATTGATTGAAAGCCTTCTTTAGGCCGTTCATCGTCGAAAGGCATAACTTTTGCCTGGAGTTCTGGCAACATTCGAACTACAATTTACGTTCTCTCACTTGTGTGCGTTTGAACTTTGTTTATGTACGTCAGATATGCTGTGCTTGCACTCCGCTTCCGTTCTCGTTCCACCAACGGTCTGTTCATTAACTGTTGTAGATTATCTAACGTATTTTCCAATTCTTGCATTCTAATTTCCTGTCGATATTCTTCATCGGGAACGCTATATCCCACTGCTCCATTCTAATCTCCAGCAGCAGCCGTGTCTGCTATGTTAGTCCTTGTGTATCTCGGCATCCTGAACTTTTATTTCACCGGGTCAAAGAGCAACTTCCCTCACAGCGTACACAAACAGACGTACTTTTTACACCTGACACCAATATGACCCATGCAGACGGATAATGAGACGTCGGCATATGGGTTTTCTTCATTTATTATAAAAGGTTCGTTCGTAAGTACACATTGCACAAATACCCTCACAGATGAGGGACTTATCAACTCGAGTGCTCACCGGCATCTAACTTCTGCCTTCGTTATCAAAATGCAGCTATTGTGGAATACACATGAATATTGAGTTCTTTTACCTTGATATGCAAGACATCTACATACACGAATTAGGACAGCAGTATTATTATTATTATTATTATTATTATTATTATTATTATTATTATTATTAGTTAGTTAGTTAGTTGGTTGGTCAGGGCACCAGCCACCCGTTGAGATACTACCGTTAGAAAGTTATTGGATCCTTCAACTGGCCAGGTAGTAATACATTTAATACATCTCTCTGGTTACGCTCATTTTTTCTTTGACTAAACATACACCGAATAGGCTGGCCTATTCTTTACTCATTCTTGTCTTTCCTCATACACTTGACAACACTAAAATGACCAAACTCTTCTTCGATTAAGGGGCTGAATACTGTACTGTAATTGTTCAATGGCCACCTTTGTCTTGGTAAGGGTAAACGAGACTCTTTAGCTATGGTAAGCAGCTCTTCTAGGAGAAGGACCATTGTTCTCTAGTCTTATGTTGTGCCGTTGCCTCTGTAGCATGGTCTTCCATTGTCTTTGGTAAGAGTTTCCTAGCTTGAGGGTACACTCGGGCACACTATTCTATCTTATTTCTTTTCTTCCTCTTGTGTTTCTGAAACCTTGTGTTGGGCAGGCTTAATAGAAAGGCCATGAATGCCTGATGGTTTATCAAGAGGTTGTCTTTTCCTCACTTGATTCTTTTATTTTAAAAAAACATCCTTACTGCCATCCCATCCGTTGAAGTAAGTGGCTATCCTGGAGGGTATTTAGCCTTGCATGGTGTATCGGGTCCTTCATGTTGACCAGTTTTTCTGACTTTTTTCTATAGTCTATGGGTTTGATCAATCATTTTCTTTATGTATCTGTACATAATGTCTTTGTTATCATTCTTGGTAATTTGGTTTTTAAGTATGATTTATCTTTTTTCTTACCATTAATTCTCATGCTCTATGGAGACATTGAGAAAAATCCGGGACCAGTACGTCCTAGATTTCGTCAATGTCGTCTACTGTATTGCAATATTCGTGGTCTTCATGCAAATATTCAAATCATTACAATTGCGTCCAGACAATACGATATTCTTTTGTGCTCAGAAACTTTGGTTTCTAATATTAAGCACTCATCCCTAGGGCCATGGGAATGGCGGTGTATATTACCTTGCTTCTCATAAGTCCTGCTATGAATGTAGATGTAATGAAATTCAGGTAATAAAAGTTTGTGGCAGGCATAACAACTTCTATTTGTGCTCGATCTACCGGAGTCCTGAAATGGATGACTCTATCTTTGTTTGTCTTCTTACCCTCATGGCTAAGATACAAGATGATAGAAAGGCCTTTTTTTTTTTTTTTTTTTATGTTTACCATAGGGAGTGGTTAAATTCTGTTTCACCTACCGATCGCCATAGCTTAAGAGCTTTAGACTTTGCCTCTGAATCAGGATGTATGTAAATCATAAGTGATGCCACTCACGGGTCTGGTAACTGCTTGGACCTTGTATACATCAGTTCCCCGACGTTATAACTAGTAAGGTTAGTTCTCCAGTTGGGACATTTGATCATGCCTTGATTTCATTAGTAATGAAGACTGAGCAGCCTGTCCCTGATGTATCTTACTTATGTAAGATTTATATGAAATCTCAAGCAGACTGGAATGGGATTTTGCATAATGTTTTGAACTTAAATTGGTCACAATTCAATAGTAATGTTGATCCTGTAGTCCCTTGAAATGAGACTATAGTCAATGTAATTGACAGGCAAATTCTTTTTCATGTACTAAGGTACTGAGTGAAGGACTAACCATTGTTCTATGAAGATTGTAGACGTGCTTATTTGGAAAAAAAGGAGGCCTATCATCTTTGGAAGGGTAAGAGATCAGAATAGATTTTATGCTTCAATTGGAAAAGAATACAATTTAACCATAAAAGAAACCCTATCAGGAACAACCCAGGAGCATAGGTGGTGGACGACCCTTAAATCTGCACTCTTTGTGGTTGATGCAACAATTCCTCTTTTACTTAAACCAGATGGCTCTGTCACTCACTGTCCAAAGGAAAAGGAAACCCTTTTGGCAGATGTGTTTGACAGCAAGCAGAGAAATGAGAAACTCGAACTTCCTCATTCCTGTTTTCCTGAGGCTAAACTAACTAGTTTAGCATTTCGATCTCGTGAAATTAAAGCTCTCTTGATGGACCTTGATGCTTATGGAGGTGTACACCCAAATGGTATTTTATCTTCGTTTTTTATAGAGATTGCAGATTTCTTGGATCCTAAGTTTTCTGGTATTTTGCGCAAGTTAGCAAAAAAAATGAGCTTCCAGCACTTGTTGGAGAATTGGTAATGTTATTCCACTATGTTAATGTGTTTGTGGTAGCTCAAGTCCAACTAATTACCGCCTAATTTTCATAACTGCCAAATTATCTAAAGATTTTGAAAATCTTTTAGCAAAGCATCTTAATAGGTTTGCTGAAGGTAATCATCTTTTCCTTAGTTTGTAGTTCGGTTTTCGTAAAGGCCTTGGAGCATGTGATCCCCTTCTTACAATCTCCGATGCTGTACAGAAATCCCTTGATTGTGGTTAGGAAGTTCGTATGATTGGACTTGATTTTAGAGGTGTCTTTCACCGTGTTAATCAAAGGCCCTTGTTTTCAAGGTCAAACAGTTGGGAGTGGGTGGATCGTTTCTTAGCATCATTATTGAATTTTTAAGTAATAGATCGTAATGAGTTGTTGATTGGCACCATAGTGAGTATAGGAATGTGATATCTGTTATCCTTGGCCCAATAGTTTTCATACTATATACACATGACATGTGGTTTGGTCTAGACAACAAGCATGTTGCATATGCAGATGATGCTACTCTCTCTCCATCAATTCTATCTCCTAAATTATGGTGTATGAAGTTGAATCCTAATTAAACGTAAAGCAGGATTGTAAGTAGGTCATGGACTGTGGCTCCTCAACATCCAGATCTCAGCATTGATAATGTTTCTTTAACTTTGTATGATTCCTTTTTTTAAATCTAGGTGTAATTCTTGACATCAAATTTACTTTTGAGAAACACATTAGTTCTGTGTATTTTTCATTTGCAAAATAAAAAGAAAAAAAAATGGCTTATTGAGAAAGTCTTTTAAGATTTTTGGTGATCAATCTATTATGAAGACCTGTTTTAATTCATTCATTTTACCTTGTTTTAAGTATTGTTCTCCTATCTGGTCTTCAGCTGCTGATTCTTATCTTAACTTGTGGGACAGGAACTTACGGTCTATTGAATTTCTTGTTCTTGACCTAGATATTAATCTCTGGCATCGTCGTTCAATTAGTTCAATATGCATGTTGCATAAGATTTTCTATAACTCTGACCATCCTTAACATTCAGATCTTCCCGGACAGTTCCATCCTGTTTGTATTACTAGGTATTCAGTTAATTCTGATAGTCGGGCCTTTTCCATCATTACGCTTAATACTACACAGTACTCTAGAAGTTTAATTCCATCTGTGACCAAGTTGTGGAATGATCTTCCTAATCGTGTAGTTGAATCAGTAAAACTTCAAAAATTCAAACTCGCAGCAAATATTTTCATGTGGAACAGGCCTGTAAAAGTCCTTTTACAGCTTATACATAAAATATCTGTTAATTTTTTTATTTATTTTTATTTTTTTTTACTTCTTATTTATTTCGTTATTTCCGTTCAGGGCTGGGCTATTTCTCCCTCTTAGAGTATCTTGCTTTTCCAACTAGGTTTGTAGCTCAGCTAGTAGTAGTAATAATCATAATAATAATAATAATAATAATAATAATAATAATAATAATAATAATAATAATAATAATAATAATAATAATAATAATAATAATAACAATGATTATTATTATTATTATTATTATTATTATTATTATTATTATTATTAGTAGTAGTAGTAAGTAGTAGTAGTAGTAGTAGTAGTAGTAGTAGTAGTAGTAGTAGTAGTAGTATCATTAGTTAAGCTAAAACCATAGTTGGAAAAGCAGGATGCTATATGCCCAAGGGCTCCAGGAGGGAGAAATAACACAGAGAGGTATTGAAACTAGAAATTAAACTACATGAGTAGGAAAGAACTTGAAGAGATGTGTACCGATTTGTACATTTAGATATTATTATTATTATTATTATTATTATTATTATTATTATTATTATTATTATTATTATTATTATTATTATTACTTGCTAAGCTACAGCCCTATTTGGAAAAGCAGGATGCTGTAAGCCCAAGGGCTCCAACAGCGAAAATAACCCAATGAGGAAAGGAAACATTGAAAATTAAAATATTTTAAGGACAGTGACAGCATTAAAATAAATATATCCCATATAAACTATATAAACTTTAACAAAACAAGAGGAAGAGTAATTAGATAGAATAGCATGCCCGAACGTACCCTCAAGCAAGAGAACTCTAACCCAAGACAGTGGAAGACCATGGTACAGAGGCTATGGCCCTACCCAAGCCAAGAGAACAATGGATAGATTTTGGAGTGTCCTTCTAGAAGAGCTGCTTACCATAGCTAAAGAGTCTCTTTTACCCTTAGCAAGAGGAAAGTGGCCACTGAACAATTACCGAACAGTAACCCCTTGGGTGAAGAATAGTTTGGTAATCTGATTATAACGTGAAGTGAAATATGATTATAGCTCTGAACACTATCTCTGTCATTGTAATTGACCTATCACTGTAGGTAATTAAAAAATAATATTATTCGAAGTAATTACTTTCATCTCCAATTAACTTGCAGGTATCAACTAATGATTGTAAATTATAAGAAAAAATGCATTTGTATTTTCATAGTCTCTTGGAAGCACCAAAATTTGCATTAGATATACTTCACCTTATGCTATAATTAAGTATACTAAGAATTTACCAATATTGCGAATCTTTGCCTTTATCTATTTTGGAAAAGTTAGTTATGTTTGATTTTTAATGCAGAAACGAAAAACATATACTTCACCTTATGCTATAATTAAGTATACTAAGAATTTACCAATATTGTGAATCTTTGCCTTTATCTATTTTGGAAAAGTTAGTTATGTTTGATTTTTAATGCAGAAACGAAAAACATATTTAACATTGATAAAAGTTTTAACTAACTAAAGCGGATTAATCGACCCACATTCAAGAGATAAGTTGGGGCTTCAGAGAAAGCAATAAAAATTGACGATGTTTCATTGATCATTTTACGGGCTGTTGTGGTCTATTGGTAACGTGTCTGCCTGGTGATCGCCAGACTAGGATTCGAGTCCAGCTCAAGCTCAAGGGTTTCTTGCAGTGTCTGCAACCTCACCCTTTTTGTGAGTCAAGGATGGGAATATATCATATTATGGCGCAAAAGAAATTGCATTGGTGGTAATCAGATGTAATTGACAACCTAGAACCCATAGAGCAGGATGCTTCAATAGCTACAGAGAGAAAGAAATACAGAACAAAATTACAAGAGCAAATTGAGCAAGAGTAGTTGAATAGGAAGGAAATGTGCGGACGGCAAATAGGATCTTGGGAGTCGGAGCAAAAGTTAATCACTTGCCTTTCTCGTCTATGTTTGTCATGGCAACACATTTGCTGGACAATGTCAAAGAAGATTGTTTATGGAACTTGGTCCCCAATTGTAATTGTGAGCATAATGTGTATAACCTTCTGTTGACTTTGCTGATACTTTTTGGTGAGTGTAATATGTACAATTAAGCGTATAATTCTCCAGTCCC
>NC_090734.1:6363159-6378159 GCF_036898095.1 Palaemon carinicauda
CTAATTTAAAAGTTTTGGGAAATGAGGATAAATAGTATTATTCAAAGTTTATTAGGGTCTAATCTCAAATAAAGAACCTCCAAAGTAATGAGCTAAATATAAAATAACTTAGGAAAATAGATAAGTAATTACATTTATGGCCTAGAAAAAAGATTCGTTCGGTTAAGCATCTCAAATCAAGTAGAGTCTTTTAACTACTCTTCCTTATTTGTTAGTAAGCTTTCCAAGATTATTCCTCTCATCTCTCCATTACTGTTCTATTCATTCTACGTGCTTCCTCAATCGCCCCATGAAACCTTGCTATTCCATTTACTATGTTAATGTAATCAACTATAAAGAATATCTATTCATCCTTTGAAACACCTCATTTCGGGAGACAGTCTCTCTCTCTCTCTCTCTCTCTCTCTCTCTCTCTCTCTCTCTCTCTCTCTCTCTCTCTCTCTCTCCTGCTTCATTTTTCTCTGTTCCTCTTATTTGTAATATCTACGTATATCCTTCATCCCAATTACCCACCACAATATACACTGTATATATATATATATATATATATATATATATATATATATATATATATATATATATATATATATGTGTGTGTGTGTGTGTGTGTGTGTGTGTGTATACATATACATATACACACACACACACACATATATATATATATATATATATATATATATATATATATATATATATATATATATATATATATGGATGAAAATCAACACAATCTCGTGCTCAAATAGAAATAAATTTCTACCTCATACTTGGGATTGAACCCTAGGCCCCTTCAAATGAAAGACCAGGTTGCTTCCAACCATACCACCAGAGGCTCAATAGGAGTCGGAACCTAATTGCTAACTGCAGGTCAGGATTTATCAGGCGAGACATGAGACTCTTACGAGCGAGTTTTGCCCGACTTCCCGGCCCACCAGGTGACAAAATTGATAGCATTTACTTAGAATTACACCTAATGAGTCATTATGGATGAAAATCAACACATTATCGTGCTCAAATTTACATAATTTTCTACCTCATACTTGGGATCGAGCCCCGCGGAATCATAGGCCTAAGAGGAATTTTTTTCTTTAATGAAAAATACTTCTGCACGGGCAAGGATTCGAAACTTTGCCGACGAGTTGAGATAAAGGTACCAGTTGACTTAGGTAAGTCGGCTGTCATCAATAGAACTAAGAGTTGATTACACCTCTACTTTATATATTCTTGTCGATTTCAGGTCTTGCTCTTAGAATTGAAATTAACCCATTTCCATCATTGATCAGTTTGTTGAGTTTTCAACACTTATCTTGTATTATTTGAAATTTATTAAGATTTTATGTAGAAATTCTTTTCCTTTTAATTTTATTTCCATGCACAATTTAGTCTCTAGAGAGAGATTCCTTGGCAAGAGTATAACTTTTTCAGATATTTTTTTGAGTGAGAATTCTGAAAGACACTTTCTTTTAAAAATCATCCCAGTCAGCAGCATCTGGTTTTCGTTAAAACTGTCATTTTCAAACTGTCATCTGCTGTTAGTATGGAAAATGTAAATACACTTTTGGGAGTTTTAGAATGGACTAAGAGAGAGAGAGAGAGAGAGAGAGAGAGAGAGAGAGAGAGAGAGAGAGAGAGAGAGAGAGAGAGAGAGTCTTAACGCCTTGTAAGTAGAAAAGGATTTTATATCGCCCAGAACAATCAAGAAGAAAAAGAGATCAGAGTAAGGTGTGTCCACCTTTCTGTAATATCATCACACGTCCAGTTAGAGAAAATTTACGGAAGGGCAATTTACAAATTGTGTTTTAGGAACATTTGATGATATAACAGAAGGCTGAGTAGAGCTACGTCTATTATGCTAATGACGAAATTTATAAAAACACGAATTTCAAACGAATGAACACAGTAGCAAAAACTTTTTTTTAGGTTTCTACATTCTCGTATATTACATATCTTTTACGATACTGCTCTATTATGGGCTATTGCATATGAAACGTCAAATTACATATCATTTCAAGCACATACAAATATTGTGGATATATTTCTATATCAGACAATCGGTTCGAAGTATTTACTAGGTTAGGTATAAGACCAAATTCTGTAATTCCCTTCAATCTACCTAGTTTTTACAGGAGAGACAAATGAAGTTCCCAACGGCATCAGAACCCGTAGGATTAGGATCTTGGTCGAAGCAGACACAATATTCTCGATAGCATCTGGATAACAATTCAATTGCATTGTCAGTCTTCCCAAACGAATTACTGTTAGGTTGATGTTATTATTGTTGTGTGGATATATTGAAGAAAGAGATGGTAGAGATATACTGTGAAATCTTAGGGGAGAGAGAGAGAGAGAGAGAGAGAGAGAGAGAGAGAGAGAGAGAGAGAGAGAGAGAGAGAGAGAGAGAGAGAGAGAATAAATACGTGCTTTATTACATGAGTTTCATCAAATACTCATTGAGGGAGAGGAAGGACATTTTAATCTGAGGTAGGAAGGACGCCAGATGTGAATTCAATTGTGTCACATTCTGGTTATTCTCTATAAGATTCAGACTTTAGAGGCTGTCGTTTTATAGAAGCTGAGACAAATCCTTCCTTTTTTTCGTATAACGTTTCCATTTTTTCAATTATAGACTTTTTTTTATTTGTTACCTTTGCTTTTGAAGTGGTGATGTACCAATGCCAGAAAATATGGTTTTCGTTGACATTATGAAAAATAAAATACCAGATACTCTAAAAAGAAAAGTACCTAATCAGATCGTACTACCTGTTTCAACTTATGCACCAGAAACTTGGAGCCCTACTAAAGCTTTACAACTCAAAAGAGCTCAGGAAAAAATAATGAAGGAAATAGCACTAATAGACAGAAAAAGAGCAAAATGGATACGTTTGCTAACTAAAGTAAAGTATATTCTAACAACACGTAAGAATAAAAAATGGAAATAGTCAAGGCATATAATGAGAACGACCGACAATAGATAGACATTAAGAATAACAGAATGGTTTCCTAGAGAGTTTAAACGAAGCTTGCCAAGGAAGAGAAGACGATGTATAGACAAAGAAAGTAAGTTTGTTAGTATAGACTGACATAGAAGTCCATAAACAGATGCGAGTGGAAGAACATGTCTGAGGCCTTTGTCAGGCAGTGGACTAATATTTTCTTGTATGCATCAATCACTGAATTTTTTTATTTGTCATAAATTAACAAAGATCCAGAGGAAGGGAGAATGGTAGTACAAATCCCCAGTTGACTTATGCAGGGGTAACACTTATGCAGTAGACCTTCTAGATCAGAGGAGATATGGAAAAATCCCGAAAATATTAATACCACAGGCACTTTCAGGCGTTATTCCAGCACATATTTTTTCATAATGCGGAGAAGGCGACCAGGGGGGATGAACACCGCAAACATATAGCAATATATATATATATATATATATATATATATATATATATATATATATATATATATATATATATATATATATATATATATATAAATATATATATATATATATATATATATATATATATATATATATATATATATAATGAAATACCGTTTTAGTGTACGAGTGTGTGTGTTATACGTGTGCGGTATAGGTAAAAAAATTTTAGTGAAAGGAAATTGATAATGAATACAGATAGCGTATACGAATACTTATATACAGTATATGTGTTATATATATATATATATATATATATATATATATATATATATATATATATATATATACAGTATATATATATATATATATATATATATATATATATATATATATATAATATATATATATATATATATATATACAGTATACATATACAGTATATATATATATATATATATATATATATATATATATATATATATATATATATATTAAAGGGTAAAATCCACAGGAAACAGGAAAGGAAAAGACCAGGTACCTGGTCTTTTCCTTTCCTGTTTCCTGTGGATTTTACCCTTTAATATATGTCACGTGCAGTTTTGTGACTGATAAGTAATATATATATATATATATGTATATATATATATATATATATATATATATATATATATATATATATATATATATATATATATATATATATATATACAGTATATATATACTGTATATATATATATATATATATATATATATATATATATATATATATATATATATATATATATATATATCAGCATTGACACCTTTTAATCCCCAAGCCATCAAACACGCTGGTATGTCCATAGAGAGTCACGACAACGTGAAGGAATACGATCCCAGGAAAGAGAGAATGAGAGGGAAGTGGCATCAACTAGATATAGCTCCAGAGAGATTATTGCCGTCCAGATGAGAATGTGGAAAGAATAGGCCAGACTATCCGGTGTATGTATATGCAAAGGAAACAAGCCATAAGCAGAGGGAGATCCAATGTAATACTATCTGGTCAAAGGACCCAATAACTCTCTAGCTGTAGTATCTCAATGGGTGGCTGGTGCCTTGGCTTTAACCTACTGCCTACATGTGAAAAGGGTTGAAGTTGTTAAGGTGAATTTTTAGGTTGGCTACGTACCTTAAAAAGTACTGAAAGGGAGAAAAGCTAACTATGATAGTGTATCTCCCTTCCAGTACTTTTAAGGGAACATTAGCGAGAAAAACAAAATTGATCAAGGGTCTCAGACGCATGCGCATTTCGATTAGCAGAAATATAAAGTTATATGTCAGTAGTAGTAGTAGTATTAGTAGTAGAATATTTGGAACTTTGTAACTGACCTATGAAAATTTCAAAATATCCAAAATTGTAGATTAGTTCATTGCATTCCCCATTCAGAATGTTTTCTGTCGTTAATATGCCAACATAAACCAAACTAAGCATCAACATAAATATTTTAGAGTAAACTGATACTAAGTATTTTCACCATATGGTAACTGAAGAGAAAAAAAAATATGTGAAAACTGGAAAATCTTCTTATGTTATTTTGAAGAAACAAAATCCTATTGTAAAGGTTCCACATTCGATAAGAAATGAAAAATTCTAATCCTATGAAACGAGGAAAATTCTCTTATGCTATTCTGAAGGAACTATATCCTATTGTAGGAAAATGTTCAACATTTGATAAATATATTTCTATAGAGAAATAAATATTGACAAAAATCACATCCTATAAAAACATGATACTCTTTTTTTGCTGGTCTGAAGGCATAAAATCCTATAGTAAAAAAATTATTTTATGAGCTGAGAATAAAAGTGAATCTCCTTCCCCCTAAAACCCCTTAAATGGTAAGGGATTTTCTCGGCTGAGTCTTTGCCATCGGAGGCTACCCGGGTCATGAAAACAAATTGCACATCTCTGGAGTGCTTAAAAGGGATAGAGTTCAGGGTCCCATCAAATCAGGCTTCACTTTTACCACAATTCCATGATTTTAAAGTTAGCTACCTAGAAAAGTCAATACTTCTAATCGAGGCCCTTTACGTCAACAATCGTAGGAGGAGATGATGTTGATGGTGAGGTTGATCTACTATACTGTATATAAGCAACATAGATGCAGCGAATACATCTTTTTCCTGAAGCGATCTATTTATTTTAGTAATTGGAAGATATTTTCCATTCTAAATCGAATATCTAAAAATTAAAGACGAGGTCAATTTCCAGATATTCGTGGTAAAGGTTTCCTCTGCTTGTTTTTTTTTCAACTTTTCATTGATTATGGGGATTATACAGAGTAAGAATTACGTTTAAATCACTGTACCTGACTACATAGTTAGGTGACCCTTCTCTCTCTCTCTCTCTCTCTCTCTCTCTCTCTCTCTCTCTCTCTCTCTCTCTCTCTCTCTCTCTCTCCGAGTTATTTATTTAGGAAGATTGGAAAGCTTCGGTGTTAGTATGAGTTGTTAGTCATAAAGGAAACTAACTTTGTAGAATGACCTGTATATTTCCTACTCTCTCTCCAAAAGAAATTTTGAAGATTCCGTTCTGAGGTCAAATCATGCTCATCGTCGTAATTTCTTCTACACAATTTTGTGAGAATCATTTGTATATATGATTAACTGGAAGTGACACACACATACACACACAAACACACACACACACACACACACATATATATATATATATATATATATATATATATATATATATATATATATATATATTTACATATATATATAATTATATATATACATATATATAATTATATATACATATATATATATATATATATATATATATATATATATATATATATATATATATATATATACATATATATATATATATATATATATATATATATATATATATATATATATATATATGTATATATATATGTATATATATATATATATATATATATATATATATATATATATATATATGTATATATATATAATTATATATATGTATATATATAATTATATATATATGTAAATATATATATATATATATATATATATATATATATATATATATATATATTTCTACGAAGATGGTCTAAAATAAGCAGGTTATTTTATTAAAATATTTCATTTGTGTATCTAAGAGATGTGTAGATAGTTCATAAGGTGAACTCCACTCACGTATGATTAGGTGAATGTATGTAAATGACATAAGACTGTCATCATTCGTTCAGTTATATTTTCATGCAGTTCCGTACTTGTAAATTTACTTTATTTTAAAGAGTTAAATTTTTTTTTCACATAATTTGGTGACAAAGTCTTATGTAAAGTTTCTCAAAGGTATGCTGTATGACACACGCTAGGGATTGCATCTTGTTTCCAGGTGGTTAGAAGTTGCATGAAGGATTTAGACTAAAAATTATATTATTTTCTAATGTTATGAGAGGAAGTGGGCGGAGTTAGCCGAGTGTTGCTTCGTTGGGTGACAAAAGAACTCCTTCTTCAGACTACTGAGTTGGCAACCTGACGTCGTGAGAGGCCGTCTAGACCATGCCCCCACGCTTCGAGGGTGATTAACTAGAAGTTTTTCGAGTGAATTAGGATGATATATATATATATATATATATATATATATATATATATATATATATATATATATATACATATATATATATATATATATATATATATATATATATATATATATATATATATATATATATATATATGTAAGGGGCTAGCAAAGCATAGGAACAAAAGAGCCAACATTTGGTATTCTTCTCACCAGCATCTATCCAGTCACTACATATTTCCTCTCCAACATGAATATTGTTTTCTTCTCAAGCTTGAATAGTGTTTTCTCTCAAACGGTAATTATGTTTAGTGTTTGTCAAAACGTTTGGCAATTTTAGTTCTGAAAGAAGTGAGGTGTATATGTGAATACAGTGTATATTGTCAAATTTATTACATTTTTTGTGACTTGCCCTGTGAGATTTGGTTAAAAAGTGAAGTTTATTTATTTTTTCTTAACAGTTCGGTAACCTTGTGTGAACCCCAAGGACGGGAGAGTAACCGCTACGTGTATATAAGTGTGATAATTGTTTATTTACTATGGTGTTAAAGTGACAACTGTTTTCATTAATTGTCAAAATGAAATATTTTCATATATCAATTTATAGTGATAAACGTGATTGTATAATTTTTTGAAGTGTCAGTTTGTCTTAGTCTAAGATCTAGTTCAGATTTAAATTTTGAGTAATTTATTTTCGTTATAATTTTTTCAAATGTTATCTTTATGGAATATATAGAATATAATATAGAAGATTGAATATAGAATATAATATAGAACATATAAAATATATAGATTTTTTTTTTAAAGTGTGTTATCTTGATCACCAATAATCATTTCAGTACTTGCTCATATCCCCTGACTAAGAACCGAAATAAGAAGTTGATTTCCGAATAGTTCCCGTTAAAAGTAAAGTAATCACTCCGTTTGGCTTTGAGTGTAAAGTAAAGATACCTTTAGGTATTCAGAGTCAAATATATTATCGTCTAGGCGTTGCGTATTATTCTCAGAGCTGGGAGGTTTTTTCTTGTGTATCATGTTATGTAATATATAATAGGTGAGCTCTGGTGCTTGTTAATTTACATAATTCACTGGTCATAATATTATATATATATATATATATATATATATATATATATATATATATATATATATATATATATATGCATAAATGTATGTATTTACATACAATACATATATATATATATATATATATATATATATATATATATATATATATATATATATATATATATATATATACACATATATATGTATATATATATACATATATATACACACATATTTTTATATATATATATATATATATATATATATATATATATATGTATATATACATATATATAAATATATATATATATATATATATATATATACATATATATATATATATATATATATATATATATATATATATATATATATATATATATATGTATATATATATATATATATATATATATATATATTCATATATATATATATATATATATATATATATATATATGTATACATATATATATATATATATATATATATATATATATAAATATATATATATATATATACATATATATATATGTATATGTATATATATATATATATATATATATATATATATATATATATATATATACATATACATGTGTATATATATATATATATATATATATATATATATATGTATATGTATATATATATATATATATATATATATATATATATATATATATATTTGTATACCTTATATTAGATCTTGAAGAAACTCCTTCTCCTTTTATTTTTCAAAGAATGGGGGAGAGAAATCCTGAAATCCGCTTATCTTGAAATATCAAGAGCTGAACAAAATTTCTATAGGAGATAAAAAAAAGCTTTCCATTGCCCTTTTTCCTTTGCTGAGCAAATAGAGAGAGAGAGAGAGAGAGAGAGAGAGAGAGAGAGAGAGAGAGAGAGAGAGAGAGAGAGAGAGAGAGAGAGAGAGAGAGAGACAGAAGTCTGTCAGTTCACCCGGGGACTTGGCTACTCTTTTCTTCTTTGCTTTTCTGAATGTTTTAAAGGTTCAATGTTTTATCGAATTTCGTCGCATTGTGAACAGCTTGATGATAAATATATTCTCCTTTTTTATCTTGCTGATGGAATGTGGATATAGGGGGTGTTGAGGGGTGAGGGGAATGTGGGTGAGGTGAGGGTTGGGTGTTGTGAGGGTTAGGTGGGAATATGGTTTGAGTGAGGGGTGGGTGGGGATATGGACGGGTGATGTGATCGGTGGGGTGGAGGTGGATTGTGGATGAGGGTGAGGTGGAAATGTGGGTATGGTGGGGATACGGGTGAGATAAGATGTTGGTGGGGTGAGAATATGGGTGCGATCACATGGAGGTGGGGTGAGGGTGTGGGTGGTGGGAATGTGTGGGTGGGGAGGGGTTTTTCGTTTTATATATCAACTCATATTTTCTTTACCTTTTATCTTGCTTCTTATGATATGAAGATGAGTTGTGTTTCTTATAGACCTTCTACGAATCGTTTATATATATATATATATATATATATATATATATATATATATATATATATATATATATATATATATATACATATATATATATATATATATATATATATATATATATATATTTATATATATATATGTATATATATATATATATATATATATATATATATATATATATATATATATATATATATATATATATATATTCGAACTGACAATAACTCATATCAAATGAAAACATAAAAATAGACAAAAAGGATTCGTACCAATGAAGGGCTCACCTCAAACTGGTTATAAAGGTTTTATAATGAATATAGCTCAATTGCGACTAATCAGTTTTGATTACTTTAATAATCACTAACCACCAGTAGGAAGTTTATTCTTCGTCTCCAAAGAAACTAACACTAAACATGCATTGTTTTTAGCGAATTTCGAATAATTTTTAATGTTACCATATTCCCAAAAATGCATTGTGTTACACTTTGGATTCATAATCATGATTAGAAGAACAAATTCCAACAATACACACTGCTTGTAGGAAATTCCCTCTTTAACCCCAAGAGACAGATGAGTGAGTATAGGACTTTTTTTTTTTTTTTTTAGCGAATGTTGCCAACATCACTAAATTGGTGCGTGACAAATAATTTTTTACACAACAAACTTTCAAATTTTTTTTTTAAATCTTCGGCCTATTCTCTTGCTTATGAATACACCAGTTGAATGTGTAATGGGCGTGAGAAATTTTTTTTTTTAAAACTGGTGAAATAAATTGAAACTGTTTTAACTTATTGAGATTACTTTCAGTGTTGCAAAAATCAAGCGAATAGTAAGCTTTGCAATGTTAACCCTCTTAACTCACATATATCATTATCATGTCTGTTTCTGTATCAACAAAACTTTAAATATTCCAATATTGCACGTGATTATTTAAGGTGACATCGTAAAGATAAAACATTAAGGCGTCACTTAAATTCATAAACCTCTTTATTTTGGCTTAGTATTTTCATCAAAAAAAAATTTTAGGTATCCCAATTTTGATATCATTATTTAAGTTAACATTTTAAAGATAAAAGATTAAAATCGACACTTTCAAATGAAAATCTACAACCAGGAAGTAAGATATTTTTCCATCTTTAATTCAAAATAGTTATTGAATTTCATTTTATATTTCTTCAGCAATGATTAATTCCAATAGCAAACATTTAATTTGGCTAAACATTACTGAGCATAAACATATACTTTGTTATATTTTCTTTTCCTTAGAATTTCCAGACCAACTTGTTTTGAATAGAGTAACCTGAATTCTGCAAAGCCATTAGCTAGTGAACCAATTTTCCAGCCAATTGGCAGACAGGAAAATTTAATTCAGTTTATTTCAGCTATGCAGATGGTATGAGATAAGGGATATATGTTTTTTTTTTTTTTTTTTAAATTACCAACTATTGTTTTACTATGCACCTCTTCCTTGCAAGCAAACACTTTATGTATATGTGTATATAAATTATGTATGTATGAATACCAATTCCTCATCTCCATTTACGTGTCGGAGATCACGCGTGGTCACATTGGTTTCTAGAATAATTGTATTAAGAGAAAACAGATGATTATAAAAAAAAGAGAGCAAATACAAGAGATATCAACTTAGAAAGTCAATAAAATCATTATTACCAGCTTATCACCTTTCATTATCTAAAAAGTCTTAGAGCATCTCCATATCATTATCAAATAACAGACTATTACTAATTCCGAATTTCATTATCAATTGCAAAATCTCTAATTAAATAGAAGAATGAACTTAATCGTTACAGTAGGCAGAAGGATTTCAAGAATTTTCATAGTATACTGTAGCAATACCCGTGATCACCTGTGTTGCATATCATTAATTAAACTCTTATGAATGCAGGTTAGGTGCAAATCCTTCTGAGAATAACATATCCTTCTGAAGGGAAATCTCCAGAAGATTCACTCGGCTCAAAGGCTGATAATCATTACTCGAATATTTAAGATTTGTTCAGGGGTGTAGGTGGAGTGGGAATGTGGGTGGAGTGTTGCTGGCAAAGGAGAGGGAGAATTTTTGTTTCTTTCTTTTTTTAATGAAGATTTCGTCTCTTAGTTGAGACTGACAAACCTCACGTTCATGACCAATTACTTTCGATGACGTCCAATGATGGTGATAATATATTTTGATATTATTATTATTATTATTATTATTATTATTATTATTATTATTATTATCATTATTATTATTATTATTATTATTATTATTATTATTATAAGCTAAGCTATAAGCCAGGTCGGAAATACAAGAATATATTACCCCAAGGGTTCCACCTGGGAAAAATAGCTCTGTGAGGAAAGGAAACATGGAAATAAATAAACTACAAGAGGAGAATAAACAATCAAAATAAAACGTTTCAAAAGCAGTACCATCATTAAATCATATCCTTCAGATATAAACTATAAAGACTTAAGAAAACAAGAGGGAGAAAAATAAGATAGAGCAGCATGCCCTAGTGTTCCCCCAAGCAAGAGAACTAATCCAGGGCGACGGAAGGCCATGATACAGAGTCCATGGCACTGTCTAAGACCAGAGACCAATAGTTTGATTTTGGAGAGATTACTTCTCCTAGAAGTGCTGCTTACCATAGCTAAAGAATCTCTTCTACCCTTACCAAGAGGAAAGTAGCCACTGAACACTTACATTGCCGTAGTTAACTCCTTGAGCGAAGAATAATAGTTAAGTAGAGTGTATGAGGACAGAGGAAAATGTGGAAAGAATAGGCCGGACTATTTGGTGTATTTGTAGGCAAAGGCAAATTGAGCCGTAACCAGGGCTCCATTGTAGCACTGTATGATTGGCCAGTTAAAGGGCACAATAACTCTCGAGTGGTAGTAGGTTGCCCTGACCATCCTACTACCTAAAATTGTTGAAGAACCTACTTTTAAAGTTTCATTGCTAAGATATCTTTTAATAATCAAATTATCTTTCTTGAAGCTTTTGAAAACTTACTTAAGTAAAAAAAGTGTCTAACCAAGCTTGAATAAAGAAATAATAAAGCCTTTTCAGTTCAATGTAATTATTTCTTTACGACACAGGCAATGCATCTTTTCCTGTATCTATTTCTTCTTAATAATTTCTGGAAATCATACATATTTTCTTTTATTCTGCCAAGCAATTTTGGATATAATATCTATATTATGTTACTCTGTATTTTGTAAGTACATATTTGTTTCCAGTATTTCAACAATTCTTGTAGTTTTCGCAATATTCGTTTTAATGTTTAGACGATTTCACATACATTATCCACAGAGCAATAATGCACATAGATTTACCAGATCTCAATTCACTAATGGACATTTGCCTGATTAATGAAAGGCCGTTTATTATCCATTAATTTATTGAGGGAAAAAGCGCAACGGCAGTTTTGTTTTAGAAAAGTATACTGTAAAGATGATTTTAAATTTTAAACAGTTACCTTAAGTTCATATTATTATTCTCTCTCTCTCTCTCTCTCTCTCTCTCTCTCTCTCTCTCTCTCTCTCTCTCTCTCTCTCTCTCTCTCTCTCTCTCTCCTTCTCTAGTATTTGTGAATTAGGTGAATTATGTTAAAGAAATAATAGTGTATAACCTGGGAATTTCAGACCATAATGTCATAGAATTAATAGTCCATTCCAAAGCAAGTGATCACAAAATTAATCAAAGCACAAAACGTTGGGAAGGATATGGAAAATATAATTTTTATAACAAGAATATTAAATGGTCAGAAATAAATGAAGAACTGAATAAAGAATGGAAAATGTGCTTGTAAGAGATAATATACAGGCAAATACGGACATACTGTACTAAATACTGGAGAAAATTGTTGAAAAATATGTACCTAAGAAAAACAATAAACAAAAGACATGCATACCAAAAGAAAGAAGGATCTTATTTCAGAAAATTAGAGAGTGGAAGAAAAATCTTGCAAAAGAAAAAAAATATGTGGAAAATGATGGAAATAAAATGTAAGATAGAAAATGCAGAACAAAAGATTATACAGTCAAAAGAAAATGAAAAAAAGGGACTTAGAAGAAAGGACACTTCAAAATAAAAAAAAAAAATAAACCCCAAAGTAGTTTACTCCTATGCAAAAAAAGATGAATAAAGGGAGATTAGAAATAGGCCCTCTAAGAATTGAAGGACGGCTAACGAATGAAAAAAAAAGAAATATACAACATATTAGCAGAAAAATATAAGAGTGGGTTCACGCCAAGAATTGCGAATGAGAATAATGAAACAGAAATGAGAGAAGAAAATGTTGAATATCTAACGGATATAGATATTATTGAAGCAGATATTGTCAAGGCTATAAACGAAATTAAAAATGGATCAGCAGCCAGACCAGATGGAGTTCCAGCAATTTAAAAAAAAAAAAAACTGCAAACACTATCGTGAAGCAGCTTGCAATACTGCTTAGACAAAGTGTAGATATGAGCGAGATATATGTTAAACATAAATTAGCTTATATAACCCCTATCTTCAAAAGTGGATCAAGACTAGAGGCAAGCAATTATAGACCTGTTAGTCTAACATCACATATTATGAAAGTGTATGAGAGGGTAGTAAAAAAGAAAATAATGAATCATTTGGTTAAAAATAATTTGTTTTTTATAGGTCAACACAGTTTTGTGCCCGGAAAAAGTACACAAACCCAACTGATAGCACACTATGAAAACATATACAAAAATATGATAAATGAAAAAGACACAGAAGTGATCTATCTAGATTTTGCAAAAGCCTTTGACAAGGTAGACCATAATATATTAGAGAAAAAAATTAGAAAACATAATATTGTGGGAAAGATAGGAAAATGGATAAAAGAATTCCTTAAAAACAGAAAACAGATAGTGGTTGCAAATGACGAGAAATCGGATGAAGCTCAGGTAATATCTGGCGTGCCACAAGATACGGTATTAGCTGCACTGCTGTTTGTTATTATGATCTCAGACATAGACTGTGATGTTGAAAACTCTGTAGTGAGAAGTTTCGCTGATGACACAAGAATAAGTAGAGAAATTACTTGTGATGAAGATAGGAACTCACTACAAAGAGATCTAAACAAAATATATGAATGGGCGGAGATAAATAGGATTGTATTTAACTCCGATATATTCGAATCAATGAATTAATAACGAGACAATCACAAACAAGGAAGCAATCAAAGACCTTGGTGTAATGTTAAATTATGCCATTTTCAATAATATTTTGTGATTTATCTACATGGTTGGCTAAGATTCTTGGCGAATTGATGGGTACCATCTCTGATTCTCATTTAAAGCATAGTGCTGATTTCTTAGAAAAGATCAAGAAAAGGGAGTTTGTGGGTCGAATGTACAGCTTAGATATAGTTTTTTTTGTTTACAAATGTACCCCTTGACTTTGTGCTGGAAAATCTCACTAAACTCGCCGAAGATGGCATTTTTAAACCACCATTACCTATAGGTAAGTTTTGTGAGCTAATTAAAGTATCAGTAGAATCTACTATTTT
>NC_090734.1:6383159-6395659 GCF_036898095.1 Palaemon carinicauda
AAAAGAAGGCATCGTGAAATCAGTTTTTCTGTTTTTTTTTTCTCGAAATCTTCTCCCTTTTTTATGGACAGCCATTGCTTTTTTTTTTTTTTTTTTTTTTACCTCCTCCTCCTCCTTTTTAATCATTACTTGCATCTTCCCCCGGTGACTTTCCAGTAACTTTACTGATGACAATTACTACCCCGAGGACAATGTTTTTCACAACATTTCTGGAAGTTATCTCTGTTATTGAAATTTTCAGCTCCACCTATTGCTCATACTACATGTCTCTTAATAATTGTCCAGATGAACTATGTACGAACATAAAGTTCTCCGTTCAAACAATATATTTCCAGATTTCCAAAACCTTTCATTACCAGGTTTTTATATACCTTTTTAATAACCCAAAAATTGCATTTAGAAATGACTTTAAATCCTGCTTTATGAGTTTCTTCCTCTTGATTCAGGCAAACGTTAACAATGGTTTAATTCATATAATATTAATAAAGTCCTGAACGTCAAAGGATAATTTATCATAAGTCAGGATATATTAATTAGGATATGGTGTTTTATGTGAGGTTAAGATATATTATCATATGATAATCAGGATGTCCAAAAAGCAAAAAGTCCATTGTCAAAATCAGTACTGGCTAAGGCGTTGGGCACAACTCCCCGTACGAATTTTTTAGCCGTACGTGTCTGGGAATTTTTCAGTCGTAGCCATGAACTCCTGCGATGTAATTGGTAGTTAGTGTGTTGAGTGTTCAGTACGGGTGAAGTAGGTGTGACGCACGGGTGCCCTACGGTTCGCATGTGTCGTGATATGAAGGATTCTTCTCACTCTCTCTGGCATAACAGCCATGATGAACGACCTGACGACTGAATGATGATCTACTTGCTGCAGCAGAATATATACCCTGGAAAAAAAATGTAAATATCGTGCATTAGTACTAACGTCGTTCGGTCATTATACTACACACCTACTTTTGCCGCAATTGCATCGTGCAGTGCATGCACGGACCACGTACTTCCTTTAATTATTATTATTATCATTATTATTACTAGCCAAGCTACAACCCTAGTTGGAAAAGCAAGACGCTAAGAGCCCAAGGGCTCCAACAGGGAAAAATAGCCGTACGATAAACGTGCGTGCCTCTTACTTGTGACGCAATTTACACGTGAGTCACACGCACGGCTTACTTGCGTCAGACGTGCATCCTGTCTGCGACCACAAATTTTCTGGAATGCCGCAGAACATTTTATTGTAGCGAATGAAGAATATGCGGCTGGTATACGGCGGGCAACGAGGTCAAAGACTGTTTCGTGCCCCTTGCGTCACATCCACGATTTCACAAAAATTTTGCCCGTATAGCCCCTGTAGCTGGTAGTACGGCCAGTTGTGCCCAACGATATATATATATGTATATATATATATATATATATATATATATATATATATATATATATATATATAACATATATATATATATATATATATATATATATATATATATATATATATATATATATATATATATATATATATAAATATATATATATATATATATATATATATATATATATATATATATATATATATATATATATGTATATATATATATATATATATATATATATATATATATATATATATATATATATATATATATATATATATATATATATATATATATATATATATATATATATATGAATATATATATATATATATATATATATATATATATATATATATATATATATATATATATATATATAATACACACTCAAATAATCACGGACAAGAAAGCTGATTAACGACTTGGTTCAAAATTGGGGATCCGAAGAGATAGTAATTAAGAATACTGAGAGAGAGAGAGAGAGAGAGAGAGAGAGAGAGAGAGAGAGAGAGAGAGAGACTACCTAATTGGCAAAGGAATGTACATCAGAATGATGGTGTACTTGCTGCAGCAGAATATATATCCTGATTAATCATGTAAATAGCTTGCATTAGTACTAACGTCGTCCGGTGATTGTGTAATGATTAGAATAGTTAATATTACATGTTTAAAACACATGACGTAATATATCATGTTAGGTGAAGGAGCTAGCCGTGGGACTTGCTGTAGTCATTCAAATCATAAACAGGACATACAATGCAAACCTCGACAATATGACATTCTTCTTAAACGTCAACGCATTGTCTCAGCGTGTGAAAGTTTGTGACGTCACCGGATGCAGGTGTCTTCCGAGTTTGTGACGAGTCTAATATAAACTAAGCATACGATATCTGTGATATCGATAAGTTAGTCAGTTCATATCTATACTTCACCAGAATTGGTCATCTGACCAACCCAGCTTCCTCCAGTGATGAAGATGTTTAACTCTGTTGTTTTTATAGAATAAATACTTTAAAGCTAATAAGATGTATTCTGTTATCCATTTACATACATCTGAAACAACACATACTCAATGTGTGCTTATAACAGTAGCACGCCAATAAATGGTGGCAGCGGTTAAACTCTAAGAATTAGAGAAAAATCTTCAAGACTTCAAAATAAAAGCTGTAAAACCAGAGAAAGATCTTCAAGACTTCAAAATAAAAGCTGTAAAACCAGAGAAAGATCTTCAAGACTTCAAAATAAAAGCTGTAAAACCTGAGAAAGATCTTCAAGAACTCAACATTATCTACATGAATCTACAATTTTGACTAAATATTAAAGTCCAACGGAACAGTTAACATTAACAAATGTTATGAATACCACTTGAATCTTCAATCAACATCCTAGGAAACCCAAGGACTGGCGTTCAACAATTGCAAAACATACCCAGGAAGAACTACATTCAACAAGAAACTCGAACGATACATCACTAACAAAACATCAAGAGAGAGAGAGAGAGAGAGAGGACGTGTCGACATCACGCAGATCCATATATAAGCTAAGTACAGATTTTTTGAATTCATTCCAGTTTGGGCAGTGAAGTGTAGTTATCACGAGTCGTTAGTCGATTATTACTGGGGTGAGTGAATTGCTAATCTTTGTTAAAGGAAACTCCGAATTCTCATTTAGAATTTCTCTTTCTTTTTGCTAATTCCTTTTTCTTTCAGAAATTCTCGGGGAATGTTATGGGATTAGTGACATTGTTTGGGGAATTTTGTTATACATATGCGTTTACGCAGTGGGCGTCTGTACTCATATAGATATTTTGATAGAATTGCAAGGGGTCGAAGAGATAGAAAAAAAAATACAGCAGTCATGACTCCTCCTGTCAGCCCTACCCCTGGACCTAGTGGTGTAGGCCAGACTAATCCTCCTCCAATTGTGACGCTTGTAAATGCCAGGTCAGCAATCCTTCCTTTTCAGGGTCGAGTCAACGGGTTCTTGCCACAAAATGTGGAGTCATGGATTTCATCCGTCGATGCCCATTTAAATGCCAAACAAATCGTAGACCCTATTGTACAATTACAGGAAGCTAAAAGTTTTATAGATTTTTCTAAGGGGGATGCGAGTGCGTATTTAAGAGGTATTTCATTTCAAGAAGCAGTTACTTGGGATGATTTCAAAGTTAGGTTACGCGCGATCTATGGGGGTGAGGAAGCCTTGGATGTAGTATTAACGTTACGAAATACACTTAATCAAGCCACTATGAATCGGCTTAATGTTATTATTATTATTATTATTACTATCCAAGCTACAACCCTAGTTGGAAAAGCAAGATGCTATAAGCCCAGGGGCTCCAACAGGGAAAAATAGCTCAGTGAGGAAAGGAAATAAGGAAATAAATAAATGAAGAGAACAAATTAACAATAAATCATTCTAAAATAAGAAACAACGTCAAAACAAACATGTCATATAATAAACTATCAACAACATCAAAAACAAATATGTCATAAATAAACTATAAAAAGACTATGTCTGCCTGGTCAACAAAAAAGCATTTGCTCCAACTTTGAACTTTTGAAGTTCCACTGATTCAACCACCCGATTAGGAAGATCATTCCACAACTTGGTCACAGCTGGAATAAAACTTCTAGAGTACTGCGTAGTATTGAGCCTCGTGATGGAGAAGGCCTGGCTATTAGAATTAACTGCGAGAGCAGCTCTCATAGCTGATAGGCTTAACGAATATCAGGACATTTTAGGTCATTCCACTTGGGTTACTAATGATAACATCTCCGTGAAAGATTTTTTACGATTAATGTATTTAACTTGCATGACACTTATGTTGACTGAAGCTTTAGTGCGGTGTTTTGATAAGAAGTTAACGCCTGTAAGTACGGAATTGGATGTCTATAAACAGATAAAGAAACACATGTCCAAGTGTCCAGATCTCGATCCCGTGTTAACTCAAGTTTTTGCAAAGAATGAAACAAAACCACAAACAGTGAACGTAGTTAGCAGTCCAGTAGCGGGAATGACGTGTTATAACTGCAAACGTCAAGGTCACATAAGCGCAGACTGCAGAACGAAATTTTGCTCAATTCACAACACTGCAACGCATTCATATAGTCAATGTTACTCGCGTAAGACACAACAATATCCCAGAAATACACAGTCAATTCCACAGTCAGTTCCATATGGAAATAAAAAGAAAAATCCTCATTTTAACAATAAGAAGAAACAACCAAATGTCAATGCAGTTCAGAGTCCAAAACAAACAAACACTTCTTCAAATATCGCTGAGCCTGGGCCGTCAAACCAGACCTCGCAAGGTCAGACTAATTTTCAGAATGTGCAGAGCAAAGCAAATACCACATAGTTAACTCTAGAGGGGAAGAGAGTGATGTTGGGTCAAGGTCATTCATGTCAACATCAATAGTATTGAATAATCAATTTAATGTTTTATCAGATAATTGTGAGACAATAGATTTTCCTATGAAACACACGGCCGAATTAAGTAAAACTGCGCATGCTCCCGTAGATTTGCAACGAATTCATACAATAATAAGCCAAAATGAGTTACGGCCAACCTTATATGCTGTAAATTTAGATCACAAATCCTTTACGTTATTTTTTGACTCTTGTAGTCCACGTAATATTATGGATTTGAAGACACATCATTTGTTGTTTTCGAGCTTTCCGATTGAAAAATCAGGAATTAGACTTTCAGGTATAGGAAATAATGAATTAAATGTCATAGGCATAACTCATGTTCAGTTCAGAATCGGTAATCGCACGTTTGCCGATACATTTGTTGTTGTAAAAAACATTAATATGTATCCAGCTGTAATTATAGGATACCCATCTATGGGAAATCAAAACATTATCTTAGCTCCTGCCAAGCACGGCGTGTATATCAAAGGGAAATTCTATAAGTCTTCTAATACCTTAAAATCAGTTTTGGATAAAAAGGAGACGACAAATGTAACCGTAACGTACGTTGAAGAACCAATAACTTGTCTCACTAATAAAGAAATAATATACGCGACCCAGCAGAATTCTCGTTCACCCGTAATATCATCTTGCACGCAATCTATCGAACCAAACATACCTTCGAATTTAATAGTGCAAATAAAGAAAACACTACCGGGATCTGAAATATTAATCCTTTCCGATACTTTGAAAACCAACGGATTGTCTGTCACCCAAGCTATTTATACAGTAGGCTCACATCAGCAATGTAATATCAAAGTCTGTAATCATTTAAATAACACTTTAGTGATTCACAAAAATCAACATATCTTGGATGTAGAAGTTTATAAACACCGTATTCTTACCGTTGCTGAAATCAATCACTCTCAATCAGTTGCGGATGAATCCCTTTTGCGATCTAAAAAATAAAATCAGTAAGGACATTCAAGACGAAGAAATTCAGCAGAAAATTTTTGAACTTTTAACTAAATATCAAGATGTCTTTTCCACTACGGATGGATCCTTAGGAAAAACAGATGTGATCGAGCATCAAATAAGGTTAAAGGACAAGCAGAAAATTATATATGTACCCTCGTACAGACTCCCTATGAAATTCCAGAATGAAATAAATGATGAAGTAGGTAAAATGTTAGAGGAAGGAGTCATTAGAAAATCAAACAGCCCTTATAATTTTCCTTTAATAGTTGTACCGAAAAAAGATCGAACATGGCGTATCTGCGTCGACTTTCGTCGTCTAAACGAGGAAACGATTCCTGATCGATTCCCAGTGCCATGTACTGACAATATTTTGTCTTTGTTAGGTCAGAATAAATATTTTACCAGTTTGGACTTACTTAAAGGCTTTCACCAGATATCATTAGAAGAAGATAGTATCCCATACACAGCCTTCAGCACAGCCAGGGAACATTATGAATTTTTACGGATGCCTTTTGGTTTACGTTGTGCTCCCATAACATTCACAAGAATGATTAACATAGTGTTTGGAGACTTGTTAGGGGATATATTGCATGCCTATATGGATGATCTTGTAATCTTTTCCAACACCTTAGAAGAACATCTACGTAAGTTAGAACTAGTACTACAGAGATTAAGACAACATAACTTAAGGGTAAAGATTAGTAAGTGTGAATTTTTCAAAACAGAATTAATATATTTGGGTTTCATGGTGTCAAGCCAAGATCTTAAAGTAGTCCATGATAAGGTGTCGGCTATACGTAATTTTCCCATACCTACTAATGTCAAGGGAATACAGCAATATCTGGGTCGTAGTGGATATTACAGGCGTTTTATACGCAACTATTCAATAATAGCCGCTCCTTTAACTGATCTTACGAAGAAGGGCGTAGATTTCATATGGTCTGAGCAACATCAACAGGCGTTTAATACTTTGAAAGATGAACTGTGTAGTTCTCCTATCTTAAAATTTCCTGACTTCGGTAAGGAATTCTTCATTGCAACAGACGCCTCAGACTTAGGAGTAGGAGGGGTATTGCTTCAGCAATATGATAAACAATTTTTCCCGATAGCTTTCTATTCTCGAAAATTGAGAACTTCCGAAAGTAAGTATGCAGTAATAGACAAGGAAGGGCTAGCTATTGTTAATTCGCTAATGCATTTTAAGTTCATAATTTACGGTTATCACGTGAAGGTTCTTACTGACCATAAACCACTAACAGAGTTCTTTAAAGGCTTCAACCACAGCCCTAAACGAACTCGGTGGCATTTGATCATTCAAGATTTTGGCGCAAGAATCGGGTATTTACCTGGGAAAGCAAATATCATTGCGGATGCATTATCACGCAACCCCGTGTCATCTTGTACGGAGCCTTTAGCTGAATTAATAGATATATCAACATCCATGCCTATTGTAAAAACAATATCTGAACAAGAAGATTTAGGCTGGAGCGCTGAATTGTTACAGACTGAGCAAAGAAAAGATCAGAAAATAGAAACAATTGTAAATGCTTTGAAAGGCAATCATAACGAAAAGGAATATATAAAGTATAAGCAGCAGAATTATATAATCAAAGATAATATTCTGTGTAGGACTGTGACAAGGAAAACCCGCAATACACCACATGTAACTAACGACCAGGTAGTAGTACCAATCTCACTTATTTCCACTGTCCTGAATTGGTTGCATTCAAATCCATTACATGGACACCCTGGGTTCTCATTAATGTCACAGAAAGCCAAATCATTGTTTTATTGGCATACAATGCTTACAGATATAAAAAGACACATAGCTAAATGTCGCACATGTCAAGAGAACAAAGGGCATACGAAAACACCTGTCAGCCTAGGAGCTTATCCTGTGCCCAATCAACCCTTTGAAAGAATACATTTAGATTTGTTAACAGGATTTTACGAGTCAGACAGAGGAAATAAGCACCTCTTAGTAATTATAGATGCTTTAACTCGATATACAGAACTAATAGCACTTAAAACTAAAACTGCGATTGAATGCACTAGGAAGTTTTACGAGTGTTACATTTGTAAACATGGAATTCCACACATGATAATCTCAGGCTCGGGTGGTGAATTTAATAATCACTTTCTTACCTCATTGTGTGAATTCCTCAACATAAAGAAAATAAATACCATGATATATCACCCAGAGTCAAATGGGCTAGTGGAAAGAGCAAATAGGAAGATATTAAATATATTGAGGGTAACACTAGGGGGATCAGACCCCAACTTGGATATTGCAATACTGAGTACTCTGAATCATTCATATCATATATCAATTAAAATGTCACCGCATGAAGCATTGTATGGTACCCCAGTTAGAACGCCTTTCCATGTATTAACGCCTACAACTAATCTATCAAATCCTTTAAAAGAATGTATAAATGCAAGTATAAGTCGATATGATATCCTTCGAAAGAATTTAGAAGAATCACAAATCATAATGAAAAGGAATCATGATAAAATAGCGAAACCAACTAAAACATATACCGTGGGTGATAACATATATATTCAAATCAATGTACGAAAAGGGCTCAATCATAAACTAACACCTAAGTTTGAAGGCCCATTTAACATTTTGGAAACATTAACGGCCAATAGGTTTAGAGTTCAAAACGTATCCCAACCCACGGATGAGAGAATAGTACCATTGCCTCACATAAGAAATTAAAAAGAAAAGAGAGGAAAAGAAGTGAGGGAGAATTTTTGTCTTTGTTTTTATGTGATTAAAAGTTTTCTTTTTAATACAGGAGTAATTATATATATTTTTTTTCGTTACAGGTTTCCAAAATGAATTTTTTGTTGTTGGGAGTGATATTGTTCGCTCAGACATTTTTCTCGTGTGGGATGAGCTCTTAAACTAAATTTATATATTTTAAATATGGCAATATAGTTGAAAGACAAGAAGACATTTTTATTACATCAACTAACGTAATTGTAGAAGTGAATATGCAAGCAATTTTTCTTCAAGAGAATGATGTCATTAGCTTAAGAACCGCCATTTCAAGGTTTTCTGCATCATTGGATGAGTTGCATAGAAGACATTTTCATTTGACTACAGAGAGTTTGCTTGGATCAACATTAAAAGTTGCAGTGATGCTATCTGATAACTTGAAAAATAAGACTGGCGAGACAGGATCTTTGGCTTATGACCTTTTGATGTGGACTGTAGGACACGAACATAAAGAAAGACGGAATCCGTTTATTTATGCTGCATTAAGCATCTTTGGGTCTGTTGCAAGTTTAGGTTTAGGAATTTCCAATCGTCTTAAAATTAGTAATCAAAATAAGAAAATTGAGTTCTTGACTCATAAAGATGAATTGATTCTGTCAGAACTAAGGAATCAGTTAGCTTCAATCAATAAAATTATGGATTTAGTAAATGAACATTCAGATAATATCGTTCAAATTATGGAAGTACAGGATTTGTTGGCAACATTAACGTATTATGATTCAAAGATAGATCACATACATAACAGAATTGCACATTTCATTGAGAAATCCAAGGATTATGTAGAAGCTATCACGTTAGCAACTAAAGGTGTATTGTCGCCCCATTTGTTGCCTATAAGTTACTTAAGGTTAATTCTGGAGAACGGAAGGGATAAACTAGGCTATGTTCCTTTGTTAGACGAACATAGGTTAGAATTTTATTACAGTCTAATTACAGTAAACGTAGATAATAACAAGATTATGATTACAATTCCCTTTGATTCTTCTGATGCCTGGCAATCTTACAGGATATCACCATTTCCGACTTTCATGACGAATCACTCAAATCCAGTAATATCCAGTTTGACAGGACACGTATTGATTTCCCCAGACAAGGAAACATATACAGTCATTAAAGACTTAAATCAATTAACTCACTGTTCAGACGCAATGGATAGAAAAATATGTACAGCTGACTCATTTGAATTCCATAAAAACTTAATGGATTCATGCGAGTTAGGTATAGTGCTAGACGGTGCTCTCTCCCATACAAGTGAAAATTGTCTGGATAAGCTTTATCCCTTTGACAATTGCAGACTGAACAATGGCTCGTGGATACGATATGACAAGGACGGCTTCAATGTATCATGCCCTGACGGATCCACGTCCTTCAGCCACATCTTCGTCGCAGCAGATGGTTGTGTCGGGACTTCCCCGAATTCCATGGTGACTGGTCTACGGACAATCATCAGAGAACGAGCCTACTTCGCGAACTTCACGTGGACCTCTACAATGCCAGCACTTCCTCTCCCGGACAACGGACATGTGGCAAAGCGGTTGATGAAACTTACCGAAAGGGACCACCTGTCACCGACTTATAAGGAAATCCTTCACCACATACTACTAGCAGGATTGGGTATCACGGTGGTGATATTTATCGCCATGAACATCCTTGTTTGGCGTAGGTTACGGCACAGCAAGCAGCTACAAAGGAACGATTCGCCTAGTCCCGACAATACTCCCTACTTGATTCAATTCAAAGCCGTTTGAGTGGCCACCTCATTCGCTAAAGGAGTAAATTGTCAGGAAGTGTTTGTAAGAAAAGCTGTTAGTACGCTAGTAATATGTAATTGAGGAAATTTTCTACATTTGCATTGTTAAAAATACATTTAAATTGCCTCCACGATCAGAGGGTGAATTTTCCCAATTGTTTTTTTCTTTGCTAAAAGTCTTCCTTTTACCTATCAAAAGGCCGTGATATGTGTAGAATTCATCTCCAGCCTCTATAATGCCCCCCCTGGTCATTAACGCCCCCCTTATGTTAATAGAAAAAATACGAAATATCATTAGTAATTTTCAAATTTTTATAGGTTACCCCTTTAAAACTGTTCAAAGTCGTTTTCTCATATCAGTGACATCAAAGAAAATGGGCTCAGGGGAGACTATGATTTTATATCCAATATTTTCGTCATCAGACAAAAATCGTAATTTCTCGTTTTTTCTTTTTCGGGAGAGGGGTGTATTTCTTTGCTTGTCCTGCTCTTATGCCTTAAGTAATATAATATTTAGATGTTTTAGGCCATCAAGTGACATAATACCTAGAAAAACACAGAAGGTTTTTTCCCTAAATCGAAATTTTAATTTTTGGTGAATATTTATTTCTAGGTATCCCTCCATCACCAGCCGGGCTTTCACTAAAGTTAATGCTCGTTTTTTTCTTTCTGTGTGCTTATTTACTGTTCGATTTTGATAAAACTTTGTCTGCTTGTTCCATGTGGATAAACAAACATAATAACAGAGCGAATTTCAATTCAAGACATTAGTTTCTCACTGGTTACCAAACAACTTTTAAGTCGCTAGCTCCGATTTTCACATTTTTATTCATAAAATCCTTTATTTTCCCTGTAGGATGATGAAACTTACAGAGGATATGCCTTATTATAGTGCTAATAACGCCTGAAAATTTCATTAACGTGTCTTGATTAGTGTATGTTTGGGAAATATTTTTTACGATTGGCACCCCTTGAAAGAGGAGCCTACCCTTTTTTAACAACATTTAAAAAAAAAAAAGATATAAATCATTTTTTCTCTCGGCATCTAATAAAAATATATAAGCCGGAATGTTAAAAAAGAAAAGAGAAAAAAAATATATAACAGAATCTATGGGCATCTAATAAAATATATCAGCCCTATATATAAATATATATATATATGTACGAAACCGTGGTACGTGTACGTACCAGGAATTCGTGTTTGTGCACTAAAAAATTGAGTATTATGTTTCTGACAAAGGTAACAATTATTCTTTAACAAGTTACCGAATCATATATAAGTCAGTAGTTTTTTTTTTTTGGTACCATATAATCATTTGCTAGCAATGTACCATATATATGATCTTTGTTTTATCATGCATTTTTCTTTTTGCTTTGGTAATATCTTTTTCATATGCATCATTGTTATTATTTTTTAATATGCCTATTTGGACATTCGTCCTCGGTTGATTATGGCTAAAGTTAAACAAAGAATAATACATATGTCCAGTCACACCTAGTAACCATGTTTTGGCTTGTTGTTAAATTTTTGTGAAAAAATTGAGATAGCTGGCCGAGCTTATGTAATAATTAGAATAGTTAATATTACATGTTTAAAACACATGACGTAATATGTCATGTTAGGTGAAGGAGCTAGCCGTGGGACTTGCTGTAGTCATTCAAATCATAAACAGGACATACATTGCAAACCTCGACAATATGACATTCTTCTTAAATGTCAACACATTGTCTCAGCGTGTGAAAGTTTGTGACGTCACCGGATGCAGGTGTCTTCCGAGTTTGTGACGAGTCTAATATAAACTAAGCATACGATATCTGTGATATCGATAAGTTAGTCAGTTCATATCTATACTTCACCAGAATTGGTCATCTGACCAACTCAGCTTCCTCCAGTGATGGAGATGTTTAACTCTGTTGTTTTTATAGAATAAATACTTTAAAGCTAATAAGATGTATTCTGTTATCCATTTACATACATCTGAAACAACACATACTCAATGTGTGCTTATAACAGTTCAAAATTGGGGATCTGAAGAGATAGTAATTAAGAATACTGAGAGAGAGAGAGAGAGAGAGAGAGAGAGAGAGAGAGAGAGAGAGAAGAGAGAGAGAGAGAGAGAGACTACCTAATTGGCAAAGGGATGTACATCAGAATGATGGTGTACTTGCTGCAGCAGAATATATATCCTGATTA
>NC_090734.1:6403159-6413159 GCF_036898095.1 Palaemon carinicauda
CTTATATGCCCGGCCCATGTTAATTTTTTTTCCTTGCATGTTGTCTACTTAAGTTTGGTCTCGTATCCTTTTTGCTCTTTTCCTGTCTCTCGCTGTTAAAAACCATCATATAGCAATGATGGGATACACATAATATATATATATATATATATATATATATATATATATATATATATATATATATATATATATATATACACACATATATATATATATATATATATATATATATATATATATTGGGGGGAAACTCTATCAAAGAGTAAATGTCAGGAAGGAGTTCTTCGGGGTAGTGTGCTAAGTTTAACCCTGTTTTCACTAGCAGTTAATGGAATATCCTTAGTCATTCTTCGGCATGTTCTCTCAAAACTATTTATGGATGATCTCTCCATATCATTTGCTGGAGCTAGACTGGCAATGGTTGAGAGAAAAATACAACTTGCAATTGACAAAATTATTCAATGGGCTGATATGAATGGGTTAAAATTTTCAACAAGCAAAACTACTATTGTCCATTTCTGTCGTATCCAGGGAGTACATCCAGGCCAGGATACATACATGAAAGGTCAACAGATCCCATGAGTAGGTGAAGCTAGTGAAGCTCAATTTTTAGGATTGATTTTCGATTTTAGGCTTACATGGGTTCCTCACTTATAGGCGATGAAAGCTAAATGTCTTGAGGCTCTGAATCTTTTAAAAGTATTGTCCCATACATCATGGGGGCAGACCGTAAAACTATTTAAAAATTATTCAAGGCCTCAATTTTTTCCAAAATTAGTTATGGGTCTTAAATATCCTCCTCAGCCACCCCAAGCCAATTAAATATATTAGATTCAATACATCATGCTGGTATTAGATTGTCCAGAGGAGAGTCTTTCATTATTCGGTATTGGTTTAGGTTACAAAGACTCCTAACTATTTAGCCTTTCAGATATCAAGCCTTTTAAGGCACTCAACATACTTTGAGTTGAACCCAAAATCTCCTCAACTTTATGGCTTTCGGGTAAAACAATTATTAAACAGTCTTCATATAATTAGAGGCAAGGTGCTTCTATTTAAGATATCATCAACCCCTCCGTGGAAATTACCAGATATATTTTTTTAAATATTTTAATATATTAGAAAAAAATATGACTGAATTAGAAGCTAGGCCTCTGTTTTGGAAAATGTTGAGGAACATAGGGAAACAACTTATATATATATACCGATGGCTCCAAATCTGATGCTGGCGTTGGATTTGAAGTATATAATAGTTCTTTTAACTTTAGAGGTGCACTTCCTTCGATATCCTCTATATTTACTCCTGAATTATATGGCATCCTAACCGCTATTGAGAATATAGCGTTAAAAAGAGGACGGCAATTTTACCATTTATAGTGATTCAAGAAGTGACCTTGAAGCTTTAGAAGGTTTTAATTCTAGTAACCCTTTAGTTCTAAATTTCAGAGTGGCTTTTAATTATTGGCCTAAAAGGTATAACAGTTCGATTTTGCTGGGTTCTGGCACACGTAGGTGTGTCTGGAAATGAAGAGGCAGATTCACTGTCAAAGAGTGCTGCAGCTGAGTTGCTACCAAGAAGGTGTCCCATTCTCTGTAATGATTTTTTACCAGCAATTAAGAATTCTATTTGTAACAATTGGCAAAAGCATTGGGATATTTTAACAGATAATAAGATAAGAGAAATCGCGATTGTTATATCCCCTTAGAGGTATAATGGGATGCCCTGAAAAGGGGAAATTACTCTTTGCCGTCTCCGCATTTCCCACACTCGGATGACACACGAGTTTCTGTTGGCTGGCCAAAACCAACCATATTGTGACGACTGCTTGATACCCTTGACAGTGAGGCATTTGTTGACTAAATGTCCCACTTATAGCACTGAAAGAAATTGATATCTGTTTGAGGCTCGAGGTGAGGATGGCAGGTTCATCCTTGCCAAGATCCTTGGACATGATGTGTCATACAATGCTAGTGGCATTTTTAAATTTATATCAGAAGCAGGTCTTCTTAATGCTATTTTACTTTTATATCATATTCACTTCTCTGGTTTCAATTGAATATTCTTTTAATTAATATTTCTAATACTTCTGTGACGTGTACAAGTTCATTTGGGTATTTAAGGGCAAAGGTCAAGGGTCAATCAGCCCTTTTCTGTTCTCTTCCAGAATCAGAAAATAAAGAGAAGAGGGTAAGAAGAATAAAAAGTGAGGGAGAATTAACCACAAATTAAGTAATTGATTTAACTAAAGAAAGAAGGGGAAGAAAGATTTAATTCAAAAATGAAAAGTAATCAAAGCTTGAGGAAATTGAAGAAGGAATATTAAAAATAATGAAAATACTATATGTTATCGGAGTTACTGAGAGGAGTAAGCTATTGGAGTTACTGAAAGGAGTAAGTCATTAAAGTTACTGAAAGGAGTAAACTATACGAAGGTATTTTATATCAAAATTGTTAGTAGATCCAGGAAGAACCGAGTCAGGGAAAGAGTTACATTATATTTTGAAGAAAATACATGAAGTACAATTAGTACGCAGTGGAGTTAAGAGCAAAATAATATTGCTTGGCGTGGCAGAGGCATGCTCTTTACTGACTGTCCCTCTAGTTAATTGGCTGTTACCCACCTCACAAACATTTGGATGACTTATAAATATTAAAATAAACATTAATTTTCCCACATCAGATCTCTCGTCTCCAAAAGAACCTTACGTATGATATCGGCGATTCAAGATATAATTAGGAAGACAATGTCTTTTTTCTGGATATCATTAGATTAGTTTAATTGCTAATAAATGGTGAGTTCGGGGTAATGAGATAATGATCGGAAGGAATTCTTGAACGTTCATATTAAACGTAAATTTCGATTCTTCTAAACACCAATTTTGATGTCTGAAGAAGTTTTGGGTAATTGGATAAGAGTTTTGAGAGAGATAGGAATATTTTTCAAACATTCTACGTATTTGATGAATCAATCATTAAAATTGAATAGGACTTAGAGAATAAGATAGAACTGACCTTTCAAATGATAGCATTAGTCATTTGTCTTTAAATATCAAGTGTTTTAGTATGAACATCTAAATACTTTTGAATAGCTTATGTCCAAAATGAGAAGAGGAGTAGGAAAGAATTCTGGAAAGGTTTGAAAGGAAAATTTTTACAAATTTTTTTAAGATTAAGCTAAAAGAGAGAGAGAGAGAGAGAGAGAGAGAGAGAGAGAGAGAGAGAGAGAGAGAGAGAGAGAGAGAGAGAGAGAGAGAGAGAGAGAGAGAATTCTCTCCACACAACTGTGAATTATTATATCTGCCAATATATTTTTCCAATCTGTAGAAAGAATTGGTTTTAAAAAAATAATAATGGATTTTTATAATCAATAAGAAAATATTTGTCCAAGGAGAATCCTCCTATACTTCCTTACTCCCAAGACACTGGATGGAATAATCATTTACTGGAATGTTTAAAACACATTATTTTGTAATGACAAAATTAGGGCGAGTTGATCCCATCATCAGGGGAAAAATTATAGCAAAAGCCACACTGCATTTTGGTATCCCTCTCGTATGCCGCTAGTTGGTCAACGGAATTATTCGCTCAAAAATACTTCGACTTCCTTTGTAAGGCTAAATGAATATGACATTGGACTCGAGAATGATGCTGACTGAGTTTGGATGTGCGCATCTCTTCTAGGAGAAGGACACTCCAAAATCAAACCATTGTTCTCTGATCTTGAGAAGTGCCATTGCCCCTGTGTCATAGTCTTTCACTATGTTGGATTAGAGTTCTTTTGCATGGGGGTACAATCAAGTATGCTGCTCTATCTTATTTCTTTAGTTCATATTTTTTTTTATTTTCTGTAGTTTATATGTAATGGATATAAGATAATGTTGTTACTTTGTTGAAATATTTCATTCTTTATTGTTTATTTTTTTCTCGTAGTTTATTCATTTCCTTGCTTCCTTTACTCACTGGACTATTTTTCCTTGTTGGAGGCATGGGACAGCATCTAGCTATGGTTATTGCCTACCTTGTAATAATAATAATAATAATAATAATAATAATAATAATAATAATAATAATAATAATAATAATAATAATAATAATAATAATAATAATAATAATAATAATAGGGAAGTTACACATAAACATGCAATCAATTTTGTCATTGTAGGAGGAATCTAATTGTGATGAACATTTTGTATATTGCAGTATTTTGGATCTGCGCTTACAGTTTTCCCAAATGTTGTGTTGTAGATTGAGCGAAGAGGAAGATGAAAACTGATTTCTGGGATTCCATTCGCCTTTTCCGCCATCTCTTTTCTCCAAATTTTCTTCAAATCTATTGACTAGTTTTAAAGTTTTTCTTCACTAGGCTCATCAGAAGTCTATCTTAATATAAATAATCCTAAATATAATTTATCACTAATATACTGATTCTGTCCGTATTTTTCGTCATCTGTTTTCTCTTCAAAACATTTTCACCACCGTATGCGGTTTATCATTACTAGCCCCATCAGTTTTCTATTATTGTCATGATTTCAATAATCTTAAATCTAATTCATCACTAATCTGCTGATTCCATTTATATTTCCTGTCACATTTTTCCCCCTCACCATCTTCAAACCTTTTCAATATTTTATTCAGTTTCTTCACTAGCCCCATTAGTGCTCCATCTTTGCAGTTCTTTATTTATAATCTTTTTTTACTACTTATATCACCTTAAAATGAAAAAAAAAATCACCTTAACTCTTACGGCTTGCAGAATTGCAAGAACCAATACTTTTTTACTTCTTTTTTTTCACAATACTACACTCAAACACGGGCAATCTCTCTCTCTCTCTCTCTCTCTCTCTCTCTCTCTCTCTCTCTCTCTCTCTCTCTCTCTCTCTCTTAGCTAACCTATAACCTGGAAAAGCAAAATGCTATAAGCCTATGAGATCCAACACGGATAAATAGCCCTGCGAGGAAAGGAAATAAGGAAATAAATGAACGATATGAGAAATAATGAACAATTGAAATAAAATATTCTAAAAACAGTAACATGTATAAACTATAGAAAGACTTAGGTCCTCCTGTTTAACATAAAACCTTTGCTGCTGCTTTGAACCTTTGAACTGAGGTAAAAAATGAAACATTCCCATGGTGTTAGGTAGTAGCTTTTAATTATCTCTCTCTCTCTCTCTCTCTCTCTCTCTCTCTCTCTCTCTCTCTCCTCTCTCTCTCTCTCTCTCTCTCTCTCTCTCTCTCTCTCTCTCATAACATTTATATAAGCCCCAGTTTCCTTATTATACTCCATTTCTCATTTATCTTTGCGAGCAACGCAGCTAATTGTGAAGATAATTGGGATTTTCCTCAGGTAATATGGTTTGCTTTAACTCGTTTCCAGAGTGGTTTTGATAACCAGAGGCTGATTTGATAGGCTGGCTAGTTAAAAGGGAAAGAATTTGGAATAACACACTACTCGAAATCTTATTTTGTTCATTGAGTAAAGGTAAAATGCAATACTAGATGAAATAGGTGTTATATTCACACTCATTTAATGTTCTTTTTTTTTTACAAATATCAGAGAGATTCATATCAGTAATTTTAAAATTCCTCATATCAATATATTTTAGAATAAAATCTCCATTGAAATCTTTACAGATTTTGTCAACGAATTTCAGCGGAGAAGGACAATATTATATGGGCGTTCAATAAAAAAAAAAATCAATGATATTGGTTTAAAAGTTTTATTTGCATTTTGAAAAAAAAATGGAACAAAACTTTAAACCAAGTTATAACGAACAAAAATTAAAATATCAGAAATAAATACTGAGAGAAACAATTTTTTTTTTTCATTTAAAAAATCATTGAATTAATGAGAGAAATTATTTTCCAATTTCAAATTCTTTTAATCAGTGAGAAAAGTTATTTATCTTTTTAAGAGTCATTGAGGTAATGAGAGACATTATCTTTCTTTATGAGTCGTGTAAATAGTGAGAAAAATTGTTTGCCCTTTTAAGAGTCGTGGAATTAATGAGAAGAATTTTTAATCCTTTCAAGACTCGTGTAAAACGTGAAAGAAGCCGTGGAATAATCAAGAGAAATTCTTTTTCTTTCCAAGTGTTGTGCAATCAGTTGGATAAATTCTTTCTTATTTTTCAGAGTCGCGAAGTCATTGAGAGAAGCTACTTTTCTTTTTAAGAGTCGCGGAATTAGTGAGGGAAATTCATCTTATTTTTAAGATTCAGGGAATCAGTGATAAGTTATTTTTCCATTTAGGAGTCCTGGATTTAGTGAGAAAATTTTTGTTATTTCTAAGAGTCGTTGAATTAGTTAGAGAAATTCGTGTTAATTTCAAGAGACGTGGAATTAATGAGAAAAAAAAATCTACAACATTTCAAGTCCTATAATTAGTGGAATAAGTTATTTTTCCTATAAAAAGTCGTGGATTAACTGAGGGGTATTCCATTTATTTTTGAGAGTGGTGGAAAAAAATTTCTTCATTTATTGAAGTCATGTAATCAACGAGAGATTTTCTTTTCTTTCCAAGAGTGGAATTAGTAAGAATAAAAAATCCCTTTTAAGAGGCATGAAATTAGTGAGATATTTTTAATTTGAGAGTCGTGGGGTTATTGAGAGATTCTATTCCTATTTAAGAATCATGGAATCAGTGAACTTTTTTTTTCTAGTTTTAAGACCCGTGTCATGGAATCAATAAGAATTTTTTTCTTATTTTTAAGATTCGTGGAATCAGTGAGAGAAATTTTTCATAGGTTTAATTGTCATGGAATCATTGAGAGAATTTTTTCTTAGTATCAAGAGTCGTGGAATCAGTGAGATAAATTTTTCTTAGTTTTGAATGTCCTGGAATCAGTATGAGAAATTTTTCTTCTTTTTAAGAGTCAAGGAATCAGTGAAAGGAAGTTTTCATAGGTGTAATAGTCTTGGAATCAGTAAGAGAAATATTTCTTATTTTTAAGAGTCGAGGAATCAGTGAGAGAAATTTTTCATAGGTTTTATTGTCATAGAATCAGCGGGATGAGTTTTTTCTTAGTTTTAAGTGTAGTAGAATCACTGAGAGAAATTTGGTGTGTTAGTTTTACGATTCATGGAACCAGTAACAGAAATTGTTCTTATTATTAAAATTCATGGAAAAAATGAAATACATTTTCATAGGTTTGATAGTCATGGAATCTGTGAGATATATTTTTCTTAGTTTTAAAAGTTGAGGAAACAAGGAGAGAGATCCTATTAGTATTTAAGAGCCATGGAATCATTGAGATGAATAATTCTTAATTTTAAGAGTCATGGAATCAGTGAAAGCGATTATTTATTTCTAAGAGTCTTGGAATTAGTGACAGACATATGTCTTAGTTTCAAGAGTCGTGAAATCAGTAAGAGCAATTGTTTATATTTTCCATAGTTGTGGTATCAGTGAATTTTTTTTTCTTATTTTTATGAGTCGTGGAATCAATGAGATATGTTTTATTCATTTTTAGTAGTCGAGGAATCAGAGAGAATGTTTTTGCCTTATAAGAGTCGTGGAGTCACTGAGAAAAATCCTATCACTTTTTAAGAGTAAGGGAATTAGTAAGAGAAATTTTTCTTAGTTTTAAGTCATGGAATCATAGAAATTTATCTTATTTTTAAGTCTTTTTTTAAAATTGAGGAATCCGTTATGGAAGTTTTTTTTCTTTTTAAGAGTCGCGTAATTAGTGAGATATATTATTCTCTGTTTTATGAGTCGGGGAATCAGTGAGCGAAGTTTTACTTAGTTTTAGGAGTAGTGGAATCAGGGAGAAATTTTTCTTATTTCTAAGTGTCGTGGAATCAGTGAAACAGAATTTTTCTTTTCAAGAGTCGTGGAATTAGTGAGATAAATTATTCTTAGTTCTAAGAGTCGGGAAATTAGTGAGAGAAATTTAACTTAGTTTTAAGAGTCGTGGAATCAGTAAGAGAAATTGTTCTTAATTTTAAGAGTCGTAGAATCAGTGAGAGAAATTTCCTATAGGTTTAATAGTCATGGAAACAGTGAGAGAATTTTTGCTTGATTTTAAGAGTTATGGAATCAGTAGGAGAAACCATTTTTATTTCTTTTTAAGCGTCATGGAATCAGTGAGATTTTTTTACCAGTTTTAAGAGTCGCGGAATCAAATAAGTGAGAGAAGTTCTATTAGTTTTTTTTTTACAGTCATGGAATCAATGAGATATTTTTTTCTTTTTTTTAAGTCATAGAATCAGTGAGAAATTTTTTTTTTACTAAAATTTAAGTCATGGAATCAGTGATAGAACTTTTTCATAGTTTTTAGTGTCATGGAATCAGTGAAAGATTTTTTTTTCCTAATTTTAAGAGTCATGGAATCACTGAGAGAGGTTCTATTATTTTTAGGATTCATGGAATCAGTGAGATAATTTCTTTTTTTCAGGTTTGAGAATCGTGGAATCAGCGGGATTTTTTATTTTTTTTTTATTTTAAGGCCCATGGAATAGGTGAGAGAAATTCTGACTTTTTAAGAGTTGTGGAATCAGTAAGAGAAATGTTATCACTTTTAAGGAGTTGTGTAATCTGTAAGATAAATTTTTCTTAGTTTTAGGAGTCAAGGAATCATATAATTTTTTCTTATTTTTAAGAGTCGTGGAATCACCGATAGAAATTATCTATTATTTTGAAAAATATGAAATTCAGTGATAGAAGTTATTTTACTTTTTAAGAGTCGTGGAATTAGTGAGAAAAAAATATTTATCGTGATTATTGTGCCTCGGAATTTCTTAGAAACAAAACCTGTAAGATAAAAGATAAAAGAAATTTACAGAAATGCTGCAATAATTCTCGCTTGATTTACTTCATGGAAAATCAGCCACCTTAAAGAGAATTTTTTTTTATATTTATAGTCGTTCTTTTCTGTTCCATTAATGAAAAATTCCTTTATTTAAGAAAGTAAAAATCTAAGAAATAAGTATTTGAATAAGACATTGTTCTTATATTTACTAATCAAAATTCTTCTATGATATCAATAGCTACTTCTCATAAAGGTACTTCATCTCAAACTCGTATGATTTTTCAAATATAAATAAGAAGAGATTTTTTTTTCTTGAATAAAACTAGAGTGGAATGAAAGTGAATATGTTTAAAAGAATTATAGGAAATGTAAATGGAGCAATCTGCTAAGTAAAGCAACTTCTCCATCATGAGTCTCAATACTACACAGTATTCTAGATGTTTTATTCCAGCTGTGACTAAATTGTGGAATGATCTTCCCAATCGGTTAGTTGAATCGGTTGAACTTCAAAAGTTTAAACTTGCAGCAAATGTTTTTATGTTGAACAAGCTGACATAGGTCTCTATTTATAGTTTATATATGAAAGATTAGCTTTGATATTATTGTTATTCTTATAATACTTATTTTGATTGCTCATTACTCCTCTTGCAGTTTATTTATTTCCTTATTTCCTTTTCTCTTTAGGCTATTTTTTTCCTGCTAACGCCCATTGGCTTATAGCATCCTGCTTTTCAACTAGGGTTGTATCTCTCCTAGTAATAATAATAATAATAATAATAATAATAATAATAATAATAATAATAATAATAATAATAACAAAGCTTGAACTGTAAAATCAAAGGAGAGGTTGTGTCATATACCGACATTATACAAAGATGATCAGAGCACACGATCACTCTCCATCCAATTTTGGAACTCGGGTTCTGAAGGATAGTAAGATCGTGGTTACTATAAAAATTGTCGAGTCATGAACGAGATTAGAGGTCATTGTCCGTAGGTTGCCACTTCTTAGCATATAGCTGATTTAGCAGCCATTCCTACGTGTAAATATGCATCCTACACTCTCTCTCTCTCTCTCTCTCTCTCTCCTCTCTCTCTCTCTCTCTCTCTCTCTCTCTCTCTCTCTACTTTGAGGGAGATTACTGATAACCGAAAGGTTCTTAATCTTCAATTCATAAGAAAGTTTGACCATTAGGTTGTGATAAAAAAAAAAAAGTAAAATATGAAAAACAATAGATTCAACAAA
>NC_090734.1:6415721-6420721 GCF_036898095.1 Palaemon carinicauda
GGGGGATTAATAGTAATGAACAACAGAAGTGTATTGAATGTGAAACCCATTGCTGATTCTACTTAGCTGTGGTACAAACTGTGTAATAAAAAGCTCGCTAAAAATTGTACACTAAAATAATATATGAGGTTGATAAAGGCGTAATCAGTTATTTTGAAAGTTGAGGTTTTAGAGTTGGTTAAAGTGGCATCATGGACAGAAGAAATGTAGGACGGGGCATAGTGATAATTAGTATTTTGCAACTATAAACCCCATAAGGTTTTGTAATTAAATTTAGCTCATTATAAGAGGTAATATAATATCTTTAGTAACATAGAGGACCAGGAGCCCTGTAGCCATCACCTAAGATCTTTATTAATAAGGGTAAGTAAAAGAACATATTTTCTCAAAATATATATATATTTTTTTTTTCATTTCATAGTTTATGTATTTCTTTAGGTATTATAGAAATTCGACAAGCTTAATAATGCAGGATTCTGGTGTATTCAAAGCAAGTGTAGACCTATAGACTCTCCAAAAGTCCCCCATCCTTTGTTCATAAGGATGGTGAGATTACAGACACTATAAGAAATGCCAGCCAAGGACGTTTCCAGTAGGCCACCCAACAGAGAAATATGAGCCATTTCAATTTATATTCATCACGAATGCTTAATTTTCTTTATTGTGATTAACTATTCCAAAACTCATTCATTGATAACCTTCTAAAAAATAAGAGACTTTATTCGAATACATGAAAAAGAACAAAACTGAAATTCCCTGAAAGGTGTCTGGTTTTGTTCTTTGCGTTCCTCGGTTATTTCGGTCCCTCCTTTGTTCTTGTTCGACCGACGATGTAAGATTTTGCAAAATGCCCTCGAGTCTTTTGCAGTCTCAAATATACGAAAGTAAATTGTATAGTCAAGGGAAAACTGGAATTGGGGAGGAGAGTAGTAAAGGAGGTATAGTCCGGCTCTGTTCCTCTGCTGTTTAGATGTATAATCTCATCCACGCAGTGTTAGTTATGTTTTCTACTTTAGTAATCAGTGTTCTTATCATTGTTGTTTCTGTACCAACCGTGTGTCACACGATCGTACATAATTCATTTTGCATATATTACGCTTGTATCTTCGCTCTTCCCTCGCTCTAAAAAGAACCAGAATAAACATGTCTGCGTTTCGCCTCTGTAACATTGTCTGTCTTGTGAACATGGAAATTCCTGTTGCCTTGGGCTTTTGTATATAAAGGAGAGTGTTCAATAATAAATTAACTCAGTTGCTTTCATACTGCCTTTGAGTTCACAACCTTCTCTCAAACGTCACATTGATGACCCCGGAAGTCGACTCGCTCCCACCGCCTTCCACCCCAAGCCCCCTCGCCCCTTCATCGTTGGTACTATGATGGACTCTACAGAAGTTGGCGCTGCGGCTGCCCCATTGAAACTTTCACCGTTCGGCAGCGGAGAGGCGTTTGCTTGGTTTTAGCCCGCAGGAGTCCAGTTTCGCATAGAGGGCGTGACTCGCTCAACCACCAAAGCAGATTATGTTCTCGCGGCGATACCCGAGGACACCTTCCCGGAAATATCCGACTGGTTTTGTGAACAAGGAGACACCCAAATAGCATATGACGCCCTCAAAACATACCTTCTGCATCAGTACTCGCCGACGCCAGCCGTCCGTATAGCAAAACTTTTTCAGCTCTCGCAACAGCCGTTGGGGGACCAAAGGGCTTCGCTTGCACTCAGGGAAATGACCAGTATCGCTCGCCTTGAACATGCCGCAGACTGCTCTCCTCGTGAGGTGAACCTAATTCGTGCCCTTTGGATACGCCGTTTACCCGGACCTATACGTGCTGCAATACCCGATGTCGATAGTTTACCCATAAAGGACTTGATGAGCAAAGCCGACGCCCTTATGGACAGCCACTTCAAGACCTCCATCAACGCCTCTAACCCTGACGAAGAGGATGCCTATTCAACGTCAACCGAAGCTGACAAGAATGCCGTAGGACATACACGCCTACCCCGTGACGTGCCGAAGCAGCGACAAAGCCGCCCACCACCCACCAATCGCTCGCGCCCCAACAAACGACTTCTACAGCCACTTACTACCTCCCATCCGCCGCAGTTTTGCTACTACCACTTCAGATTCGGGGCATCTGCGAAGAAATGTGCCGAGGATTGTCAGTGGTCAAAAAACGTGGAAGTAGGCCATCGTTCGTGGCGGTGGCCTCCCGTGTTTCTAATCTTTTTTTTTACATGATGCAGGAACGGGCGTGCGATTTTTGGTAGACACGGGTGCTTGTCGTTCTCTTTTGCCAAGGAAACTCTTCAAGACACGACGTAGTCTGTCTACATCTGCCGACGTCCACTTGGTAGCTGCCAACGGATCTGCGATACCCACCTACGGTTACGAGAACCTCACATTATCGTTCGGAAACGGTAAATTCAATTGGAAGTTTCTCGTTGCTGACGTCACATTGCCAATCCTCGGTGCAGATTTCCTCTCTCATTTCCATCTTCTGGTCGATGTCGCCCACCGACGATAGGTCAACGCAAACTCGTACTTGTCGACACCTCTTCAACCCGCCCCCTCTAACCTTGCTCTACACATCAGCGCACCCACGGATGCCTATGCCCACCTCCTCACGTCGTACCCGGAAGTTTTCCGTCTAGAACTTCGCCAAACGTCCACGGTTCCTGCCAAGCATGGCATTTATCACCATATCAAGACGACGGGACCCCAGTCTTCGCAAAATTCAGACGTCTGGCACCGGAACGTTTGGCAGCCGCCAAACAGACGTTCGCCGAAATGGAGGAAATGGGCTTTTGCCAAAAGGCCTCCAGCCCATGGTTGTCACCCTTACACATCGTTCTGAAGAAAGACGGCTCCCTCCGTCCGTGCGGGGATTACATGTGCTTGAACATGCAAACAGAACCGAATCACTACCGCCAAACATTGCCGACGTGACCTCCTACCTGCACAAAGCAAAGGTTTTCTCTACGCTCGACCTCCTGAAGGGGTATTATCAGGTGCCTATGAACCCAGAAGACATCCCCAAGACCGCCATCACCACTCCGTTTGGTACATACACCTTCAATTACTCCTGTTTTGGCCTTCGTAATGCTGGGGCCACGTTTCAACGTCTCATGGATGGCATCTTAGGGGACCTCCCTTTCTGTGTATGTTATGTGGACGACATACTTATGTTCTCCTCCTCAAAAGAGGAACACCTCCGTCACCTGCGCATCGTGCTCGACCGCCTGCAACAAAACGGCCTTGCAGTCTGGTACAACAAATGTATCTTTGGCGCCAACGAAGTGTCGTTCTTAGGGCACCGCATCACTCCTGAAGGAGTCCATCCCCGCGCTGAAAAGGTAGAAGCCGTTCAGAACTTCCAAGCGCCCTCGACCGTCAAAGCTTTGCAGGGATTCTTGGGCATAATCAACTATTATCACCATTTTTTGCCAGCCATTGCCGCCACTCTTGCTCCCCTCTATGCCTCCCTCAAGGGCAAGCCAAAGGACCAGAAGTGGGGTCCCCTACAAGAAGCTGCGTTCTGCAATGCAAAGAAGGCCCTATCAACTGCTGCGGCTCTCACTTTTCCTATCCCACATGCCCCTCTCCTTCTCTCCACCGATGCCAGCGACGTCGCTATTGGTGCAGTACTCGAGCAGGTGGTCAACGGCTCGCCCCGTCCATTGGCCTTCTTCAGCAGAAAACTGTCCAAGGCAGAATCGGGTTATTCTACCTTCGATTGAGTATTGCTTACGGTGCACTTGGCCGTTCGTCACTTTCGTCATTTCTTAGAAGGTACGCCCTTCGTAATTCGCACAGACCATATGCCTCTGGTGCACGCCTTTACTCTACAGTTTGATGACTGGTTCGCCCGGCAATGCCGACATCTCTCCTCCGCTGAATACAATTGCACCCTTCAATACGTCCCTGGGAAAATGAATCCCGTTGTCGATGCCCTGTCAAGAAACACGTTGGCTGCCGTTCAACTGATATTGGATTACAACACCCTGGCTGAAGCCCAACGACAGGATCTAGAGTATCAAGCATGTAGGACATCCTGCACGTCCCTCCGTTGGGAAGACTTCCCCCTCGAAGACTCCAACACCACCCTCCTCTGTGACGTTAGTACTGGTAGACAGCAACCTTTGATTCCTGCTCCCATGTGCCGACAGGTGTTTGATTTCATTCACGGCCTTTCACATCCCTCGTGCCGTTCTACTGCACAGCTGCTGAAGGCAAAGTTCATTTGGCATGGCATTTCTAAGGATACTAAGGATTGGGTCCGCGCCTGTACCTCTTGCCAAACTTCCAAAGTATATCGACACACGGATTCAGGAGTGGGCACCTTTCCTCAACCTCAGCGTCGTTTCGCACACATTCACGTCGACGTTGTAGGCACCCTACCCACATCACAAGGACATCATTACCTGTTTACCGTCATCGACCTCTCCACTCGTTGGCCTGAAGGCATCCCCATGGAAACTGCAACGTCCGCCTCATGTACATCTGCCTTACTCTCTGGATGGATTGCAAGATTTGGTATCCCTTAGCATATTACTTCTGACAGAGGAACCACTTTCACCTCTCAATTGTGGACATCATCAGCGAATCTCCTGGGCATCACCCTACATCAGAAAACGGCCTACAACCCCGCTGCCAATGGAATGGTTGAACGTTTTCATCGCACCCTCAAAGCAGCTTTGATGTTCCGTTGCACAGATTGCAACTGGTTTACTCAGCTTCCCTGGGTTCTCCTGGGAATAAGGACCACTCCTAAAGACGCCCTCGACGTCTCGGCAGCTGAAATGGTGTATGGCAACCCGTTGGTCGTCCCTGCCGAATTTTTCCTTCTACAACCTCCTCTGACGATCTCCAGCGCATACGTCACGTCGTGGGAAAATTTACTCCATGCCGCCAGACTTACAAGGCCTAAGCGAAGCATCACATACCAACAGACTTGCACTCTGCAACACACGTCTTCCTGCGCAACGACACTAGCAAGCCAGC
>NC_090734.1:6425721-6438221 GCF_036898095.1 Palaemon carinicauda
ATACACGCTCATAAATAAAGCACTAGCATCACAGTGTATGAACGTGTATGAAACAAAGTCGGTACAAGACCAAGTTTGTCCCACAGTTTAAATTTCTAGGAACAGTAAAGGAAGATTAAAATGGAATCGCTGTCAGAACGTTATGATATATCATTTAAACTAATGTTGAAATGATTGAAATTATAAAGATTACCATCAAGAAGAAATGTATATAGGGTGAGCTATGATTGAAGTTATTTATAGATAACTATTCATGGTTATAACTTTTGGATCGGCTTGTTCTTTGCTTTGTATTATGGTCTTATTGAATATTAGTTCTATGTTCTTTTCCTAAGTTTCTCTCTTCTTTTCCTCGGTTTTCTCTCTTAATTTTCTCTATTTCCTATCTTCTTTTACTTTATTTTCACACTTCTTTTCCTTTATTTTCCAGTCAGTTAAAGATTTTTTTTGCATGTGCTGTGGCCTATTGGTAACATCTCTACCTGGTGATTGCCAGCCTGTGGTTCTAGTCTCGCTCGAACTCGTTAGTTCCTCTGGTTGCTGCAACTACATCAACCTTGAGCCTTACCCTCCCTGGCCCTTGTTTAGATAGAGATGGGGCTTGGGAGCTGATCGTATATGGTCAGTCTCTAGGGCATTGTCCCGTTTGTTAGGGCAATGTCACTGTCCCTTATCCCCACCATTCATAAGCGTACTTTAAACCTTAAAAGTAATAGATTGATAACACATAACAAAGGACTTGATGGTGGTGGTAGAAAGATGAGAGTAAGAATCTTATTTAATTTATTCAATCATTTTTGTCACATATACTGAGAGAGAGAGAGAGAGAGAGAGAGAGAGAGAGAGAGAGCATAATTACTTATGATTTTGTTGTCATTCAAAATAGCCGTTTAAACGATAACATTTTATTATGACAAAGTTATTAAAAGTAACTTTATTGGGGTCAAATGGATCTAGAGAATTAGTTGTACATAGAAATTTTAGTTTCTTTTCGTGAGTTTTTACAGTCTTAGTGTTAACCTTACGTACATTTTTGGAGATATAAGATTTAAAATGATAATATTTTATTTTCCATTACTCAAGTCGAATCTTATCACCTATGGAAGAAGGAATATTAGCTTAGGTAATGAATTTCGAACTGCCCCATTTTCGTATAAACTTTATAGACCTTTTTCAGAATAGGAAAATTTGTATTGATACCTTGACAAGGAAGTTCCACATGGCGACCATGGATGTGGCTTTAAACGAGCCATACAAGGCATTGCATACAGAACATTCTATAATTTCAAACCTCACAAAGTTTCCACCCCCCCAAATTTTTTTTCTAAAAAAGATATTGAAATCCTTTGCAATTTAGGTAAAGACTCAAGTATAATCATAAGTAAACCGCTAAAAGGTCATGGAGTTGTAATACTGAATAAAGCTGATTATTTAAGGAAAATGGAAGATATTTTAAATGATAGGACTAAGTTTAGAGAGTTGGTGTCAGAGGACCCATTAATTTACACTTTAAATATGGAAAATAAAAATAAACTACAGAGTTCGTAAGTGGAAAAAGGATCGCATTTTGTCAGTCGAAACAACTTCAGCAATTTTGGCAATAGGAACACCGCATGGTATAATGTATGGTGCCCCAAAGACTCACAAAAGAATAGGCATCCCTCTGAGACCAATTCTCTGTTATTAATAGTTGCTCCTGTGACTTGTCCAAATATCTAGTAACTAAGCTCTTCCCCTTTTCCAATAAATGAATGTATTCTGAAGAATACTTACGAATTTGTAGAGTTGATAACTTCTGTCGAGATGCAAATAACTTTCTCTGTCGAAGTTGCACACAACACAGCTTCGACATGGGAAGTTTATTCACAAACATTCCTTAACCAGAAACATTAGAAATAATTCTTAAGCAACTTTTCCCTAAGCCAGAGGACATTTTCAAAGGTTTCAATAAAAAACAATTTAAGATACTATTAGATCTAACTAACACTATATCTACATTCTTGTTTAATGATAGCTTATATGAGTAGGTAGATGGAATAGCAATGCGATCACCATGTGGACCAGCCTTGGCAAATATATTTCTATGTCATTGTGAAGGAGGATGGCTGAGTGATTGTCCTGTAGAATTTAAGCCTTTTTTGTACGGTCGATACGTAAACGGTACATTTTTACTTTTCAAAAATTTAGACCATATAAGCCAGCTTTTAGACTATTTAAATACAAAGTATCTTTATATGAAATTTACAAAAGAAAGTGAACGGGATGATACTTTGCCTTTTCTCGATGTCTTGGTCTCTCGGAAACATAACACCTTTGAAACCTCAGTATTTCGGAAAAAAAAACTTTTACGGGAATATGCTCTCCTTTTTTTTTTAAGTTCGAAACCAAAAATCTACAAAATTAATTCAATAAAAAAAAACTGTTATATAGATGTTACCATGTATATTCAACTTATCTGAGGTTTCACGAGGAAGAGAATTTTTTAAAATCATTTTTATTATCAGTGACTTCCCTCTGAACCTCTATTATAATCAAGTCAAGCAGTTTTTTGGTAAAATTTCCGGTCAAAATTTACCAATTCAGTAAAAATAATTTATGTTTCCTTTCCGTACTATAGTTATCTTTCGGAGAGACTAAGAAGAGAGGTTATGAGTGTTTTGGGGAAGTGTTATCCCCATATAGATTTGAAACTTATTTTACAAACAAGCTCCGAGTTGGCTCCCTTTTTAAATATACGGGAAGTCTACCTACTCACTTGTGTTCTGATGACATGTACACTTATAAATGAGCACTCTATAATGAGTGCCACACTGGAAGCATGTCTATGCAGCTTCAGTGTAGAATTTCGGAGTACATGGGACATCGGTACAAACCAATTGGCCATTGAGTAAAAAAAAAAAAATTCGTCCATTTATGGAGTCTTTATATATATTTAAAACAAAACCCATATTGAATGAGGGCTAACCTGTTCAGTTGCCAGTGACCCATTGATCCGTTTTCTGGTCAGTGGGTTGCTGCTCTGATTGGAGGGTCTTTTTTTCATGCAGGTGACTGGGTTTTTTAATAATTGGGTCTTTTATATAGTTTTATGTTCTTTGATTAGTAAGTTATATTAGTAATAATGTCTTTTATATGGTTTTATGTTCTCTGGTTTGATTTTAAAGCTAGTTGGATAGTTCTTAAAAGTATAGCTTCCTAATTATCTACTCATGATAATTCATATTATTTTTATTAATCTAACATAATAACAATTGCATATAGGCAGACGATGACAGAAGTTATATCGAAAGCTACTAAATAACGATGTTAATAGAAGCATTGACCATTATATATATATATATATATATATATATATATATATATATATATATATATATACATATATATATGCATAGTATATATATATATGCATATAAATATATATATATATATATATATATATATATATATATATATATATATATATATATATATAATTATATATATGTATATATATATATATATATATATATATATATATATATATCATACACATATATATCAAATATGTTATAATATGATATGTATATATATATATATATATATATATATATATATATATATGCAAATATAAATAAACATGCTTGTATATGTATTCACACATTTACATATTAAACATGTGATATTATATATATAGAAATATATATATATATAAATATATATATATATATATATATATATATATATATATATATATATGTATATATATATATATATATATATATATATATATATATATATATATATGTATATATATATATATATATACATATATATATATATATATATATATATATATATATATATATATATATATATATATATATATATGCAAATATGTATATATATATATATATATATATATATATATATATATATATATATATATATATATATATATATATATATATATATATATACCAAAGGCACTTCCCCCAATTTTGGGGGGTAGCCGACATCAACAAATGAAATAAAACAAAAAAGGGGACCTCTACTCTCTACGTTCCTCCAGCCTAACTAGGGACTCAACCGAGTTCAGCTGGTACTGCTAGGGTGCCGCAGCCTAACCTCCCACATTATCCACCACTGATGAAGCTTCATAATGCTGAATCCCCTACTGCTGCTACCTCCGCGGTCATCTAAGGCACCGGAGGAAGCAGCAGGGCCTACCGGAACTGCGTCACAATCACTCGCCATTCATTCCTATTTCTAGCACGCTCTCTTGCCTCTCTCACATCTATCCTCCTATCACCCAGAGCTTTCTTCACACCATCAATCCGCCCAAACCTTGGCCTTCCTCTTGTACTTCTCCCATCAACTCTTGCATTCATCACCTTCTTTAGCAGACAGCCATTTTCCATTCTCTCAACATGGCCAAACCACCTCAACACATTCATATCCACTCTAGCTGCTAACTCATTTCTTACACCCGTTCTCACCCTCACCACTTCGTTCCTAACCCTATCTACTCGAGATACACCAGACATACTCCTTAGACACTTCATCTCAAACACATTCAATTTCTGTCTCTCCATCACTTTCATTCCCCACAACTCAAATCCATACATCACAGTTGGTACAATCACTTTCTCATATAGAACTCTCTTTACATTCATGCCCAACCCTCTATTTTTTACTACTCCCGTAACTGCCCCTAACACTTTGCAACCTTCATTCAATCTCTGATGTACATCTGCTTCCACTCCACCATTTGCTGCAACAACAGACCCCAAGTACTTAAACTGATCCATCTCCTCAAGTAACTCTCCATTCAACATGACATTCAACCTTGCACCACCTTCCCTTTTCGTACATCTAATAGCTTTACTCTTACCCACATTAACTCTTAACTTCCTTCTCTCACACACCCTTCCAAATTCTGTCACTAGTCTGTCAAGCTTCTCTTCTGTGTCTGCTACCAGTACAGTATCATCCGCAAACAACAACTGATTTACCTCCCGTTCATGGTCATTCTCGCCCACCAGTTTTAATCCTCGTCCAAGCACTCGAGCATTCACCTCTCTCACCACTCCATCAACATACAAGTTAAACAACCACGGCGACATCACACATCCCTGTCTCAGCCCCACTCTCACCCTAAACCAACCAGTCACTTCATTTCCTATTTTAACACATGCTTTACTACCTTTGTAGAAACTTTTCACTGCTTGCAACAACCTCCCACCAACTCCATATAACCTCATCACATTCCACATTGCTTCCCTATCAACTCTATCATACGCTTTCTCCAGATCCATAAACGCATCATACACATCCATACCTTTTGCTAAATATTTCTCGCATATCTGCCTAACTGTGAAAACCTGATTCATATAACCCCTACCTCTTCTAAAACCACCCTGTACTTCTAAGATTGCATTCTCTGTTTTAATCTCAATATCACACTTTTTTGGGGGTAGATTTTCTAAATTTAACCCGGCCGTGTGTGTGTGTGTGTGTGTGTGTGTGTGTTTGTGTGTGTACAAAAATAAGCCATATATTTTGATACTATAATATCTGGATTCTCTTTTATATCTCGGGATCAAAGACCCAAGGGGGAACCAACTCAAAGACAATAGCTTCTTGCCGGCCGGGTTAAATTTAGAAATCTACCCCCAAAAAAGTGTGATATTGAGAAATTTATTCACCCTATATTTTTATTTATTTTTTGTTTAGCCAATTTAAAAAATCCATACTCTTTATTTACTTGTTCAACGCCAAGCATAAAAGGCTAGTGGACTTAAAAATGCCGAAATACATTATTTTAACTAAGGAATTCGGATCATTGTTTCATTGATACAAATTTACTTTTAAATTCATATTGGATACCGGAAATATAATATTCATAATTATCTATAAAAAGGGATTTGGGAATGTTTACTAGTGACTGAGATATACATTTCATCCTTCTTCAAAGTCTGGAATTTATCTTTGATTTCATCATACAGAATTTTACAAAGATGATGTTTTCCATTCTTGGAAATATGTCCGTTTTAGTTTTAAAGAACGAAGATTAAGCTATATAATTTCTCTATATCTCTCTCTCTCTCTCTCTCTCTCTCTCTCTCTCTCTCTCTCTCTCTCTCTCTCTCTCTCTCTCTCTCTCTCTTTCAAACCAAAAGGGAGGTAATGCCCTCAGATTTCCTTCTCCATCATCTGGCTCTCCATCCAAGTCCGGCCAGAAAAAAAGATAGATATTCTGTCCTAATGACATAGGAAGAGTTTCCCTCGAGTGTCATCTGAAGATTTAAGAAAAAAAACAATATATTCAGAATGTATGAATTACCTATGATTAATTACAATGAAAGAAAAAATTATAGTGGTCTACTAAATTGTATATATCTTTAGAAATACGTTTACAAAATATTTTAGCCAATAAATGGAGTACATTGCTTCAAACCGAATGGAAAAGCCTCATGGTCTTCCAATAACAAATGCCTTGTATGAAATAAATTTCCAAGAACATTACACAAACATAAACAGTGACCCTGGGTATATTTGGACGAGATCAAATAACCACAGCCACACTAGAAATTTAATTTTGCCTCTAATTATATTCATTGTAAATCAAATCTGCGAATGTGAGAGTTTAATTTGTTTTGGAATAGAAGACCCGTTTACGAATAATAATTAAAGTAGATAAATGATCATAAGATATTTTCTATTCTTTATACATTTTTATATACTGTATTTTTTTTTTATCACTGTAATCTCTACATTAAGTTGTTGGCTGTCTGATGCACCATCTCCAATGCCTTCTTTCAAAGGTATCTTCTTCCACCAAACCTCTTCTCTCCATATCATCCTTTACCTTATCTAGCCATCTAATTCTCAATCTCCCTCCTGATTTTCCCCCTTAACAGATTCCTCCCAATTATTATTATTATTATTATTATTATTATTATTATTATTATTATTATTATTATTATTATTATTATTATTATTATTATTACTAGCTAAGCCACAACCCTAGTTGGAAAAGCAAAATATTACAAGCTCATATGCTCAAACAGGGAAAAATAGCCCTTTAAGGAAAGGTAATAAGAAAGTAAATAAGCGGTATATGAAGTAATGAACTATTAAAATAAAATGTTTTAATTACATTACCAACATTAAACCAGATATTTCATATATAAACTATAAAAGGACTAATATCAGCCTTTTCAACATAACAAAAAAAATTCTGCAAATATATACATATATATATATATATATATATATATATATATATATATATATATATATATATATATATATATATATATATATATATATATATATATATATATATATATATATATATATATATATAGATGATAAAAAAGCTAAAGTAAAAGCAGAATTATTGAAAGAGAGAATATAATTTTAAATTTCCATATTGCTAAAATGAGCCGCCCTCTCTCTCTCTCTCTCTCTCTCTCTCTCTCTCTCTCTCTCTCTCTCTCTCTCTCTCTCTCTCTCTCTCTCTCTCTCTCTGACACACACACACACACTCACACACAGACAAACAAACACATCTTATAAACAGAAATATTTATATTGTATTGTTGAAAGTTTATCATTGTTCATACACTTACAAATTGATCTCTCTCTCTCTCTCTCTCTCTCTCTCTCTCTCTCTCTCTCTCTCTCTCTCTCTCTCTCTCTCTCACTATATGAAATGACATATTCATATTGCAACGGTTTCTTATAAATGTTTCTTTGATATATAATCATATCAACTGATCGTGTTGAAAGTTGAATAGTTAAAATTATTATGCATCTGAAATTATGACTTTAAATTTAAAAAGAATTAATTCCGTTGTGTTTGTTGAACCTTTGTATACTAGTATTTTTGTTAAAATTTTGTGACATATCTTATCTTCTCATACATTTTAATGATCCATTTTATCAATCATATCAAACTGTCAGTCTAGAGTAAGTAAAGATATATAGACACATCCACACATAAACACACACACATACACACACAAACCCATACATAAAAGAATGAACAAGTAGGATTTCGAAAAGGTAAAACTTGCACTGTCCAAATTTTCATTTTGAAACATGTACAGTAATGTGTAGAATATAGAAATCCACTTTTGATAGCATTTGTGGACTATGAAAAAGCCTTTGATAGCGTGCACCGGTCAATTTTGTGGAGAGTCCTGCGGTATTATGGAATTCCTCTTAAATATATGTGGATTTGATTAGGTATGTTCATGAGCATAGCAAGTGCAAAGTTAACGTTAGTGGAGTCCTATGAAATGAATTTCCAGTGAAGAGGGGACTACTCCAAGGGAATGTGTTGTCACCTATGTTGTTTATCCTCCTCATGGGTTTTTTTAATGAGTAGAACAGTCATAGATGGTGGAGATGGTTTGGGCTGGATTGGTGATATTAAATTAGCAGACCTGGAGTATGTTGATGATGTTGTCCTTGTTAGTAGAACAAGGACAACATTCTGCTTACCAGAACGTATGGAAAATCACACGAGGCTGGGCTCAAGATAAGTATAAGAAAGACAAAGATGATGAGAGCGGAGTATGCTATGGAAGATGAAATATCATTGAAAGGAGGGAGGATTATTGAGGTAGAATAATTTAAGTATTTAGGAACTATGATCTCAAATATAGGGTCTTTAGAATTTGAAGTTTGGTGAAAGATTGAGAAAAATAATCAGATAATGGCTAGGTTGAGTAAAATTTGGAAATCAAATCGCCTGAAACTACATATAAAATTAGACTATATATCAGTTTACAGAGATCGATGTTACTATATGGACATGAGTCATGATATGACAATTAAACAACCTACAATAAATTTTGTAGATTTAAGATCAAAGCCCTCAGAAGGACATTAGGAGTTAAATGGTAGAACAAAATTATAAATAAAACTATAAGAGATTACTCAAGTACCATATGTGGATGAAATCATGATGGGGGGCAGAGGTAGATGGAGATGGTTTGGTCATGCTCTTTGTACTGCCTAAGAGAGATAAGTTCACGAAAAGTTCAGCTGGGCTCCTTAAGACACTAGAAGAATTGGAAGACCTAGGCTTAAATGGCTGAGGACTATACAGCTCGAAGTAGGTTATGATGAATAGAGAGGTATTGAATTAAAAGCTCAAGAGATAGACGGCTGGTGAAATTTAACCGAGGCCCTTTGTGTCAATAGGCATAGGAGATGATTATGATATATATATATATATATATATATATATATATATATATATATATATATATATATATATATATATCTATATATATATATATATATATATATATATATATATATATACATATATATATATATATATATATATATATATATATATATATATAGATATATATATATATATATATATATATATATATATATATATATATATATATATATATATATATACACACATATATATATATATATATATATATATATATATATGTATGTATATATATATATATATATATATATATATATATATATATATATATATATATATATATATATATATATATATATATATATATATATATATATATATATATATATATATCATAATCATCTCCTATGTCTATTGACACAAAGGGCCTCGGTTAGATTTCACCAGCCGTCTATCTCTTGAGCTTTTAATTCAATACCTCTCTATTCATCATAACCTACTTCGAGCTGTATTTCTCTTAAACAAAAAGGTAGTAGGTTGGCCAGGGCACCAGCCGCCCGTTGAGAGATGAATTTTTCATAGTTTTAATAGTCATAGAATCAGTGAGATATTTCCTTAGTTTTAGGAGTTTTGGAGACAGTGGGATAAATTTTTCTTACCTTTAAAAATCAAAGGATTAGTGAGAGAGATTCTGTTAGTTTTTAAGAGTCATGGAATCAGTGGGAAAAATTTCTCTTAGTTTTGTGTGTCGTGGAATCAGTGAAAGAAATTTTTCTTATTTTTCAAGATTCGTGGAATCAGTTAGAGAAATTTTGCTTAGTTTTAAGAATCCTGGAATCACTAAGAGAAAATGGTTTTTATTTTTGATAGTCATAGCATCAGTGAGAGATATTTCTCTTACTTTTAAGAGTCATGGAATCAATGAAAGAAATTTGCCTGTTTTAAGTCATTGAATCAGTGAAAGATATTCTAATACTTTTTCAGAGTCGTGGAATCAATTATATATTTTTTTCTTAGTTTTAAGAGTCGTTTAATCAGTGAGATATTTTTTTTTTATGTTTAAGAGTCATGGACTTATTGAGAGAAATTGTTCTTAGTTTTAAGGTTCATGGAATCATCGAAATACTTTTTTCTTACTTTTTAGAGTAGTGGAATCAGTTAAAGAAATTTTTCTTAGTTTGAATAGTTGTGGAATCAGTGAAAGAAAATCTAAGACATTTTTGAGAGTCATGGAGTTAGAGAGATATTTTATAACTTTTTAGTAGTCGTGGAATCAGCAAGAGAAAGTTTTCATTGTTTTAAGAGTCGTGGAATCAGTGAGAGAGACTCTATTAAATTTTAAGATTCGTGGAATCAGCGAGAGAAATTTATCTTAGTTTTAAGAGTCGTGGAATCAGTGAAAGACATTTTTTTATTTTTAGGAGTCGTGGAATCAGGTAAAGATATTTTTTCTTTTTAAGAGTCATGGAATCAGTGAAAGAAATTATTTATATTTTTAAAAATTGTGAAATCGGTGAAAGACAGTTTTACTTTTCAAGACTCGTGGAATGAGTGAGATAAATTATTTCTAGTTTTAAGAGTCGTGGAATTAGTGAGAGAAATGGTACTTACTTTTAAGAGTCATAGAATCAGTGAGAGAATTATTTTCTTATCTTTAATTGTTCTTATTTTCAAGAGTCGTAAAATCATTGAGATAAATTTCTCATAGGTGTAATAGTCATTTAATCATTGAGAGTCATGGAATCAGTGAGAGTGATTTTTCTTAGTTTTAAGAGTGATGGAATCAGTGAGAAAATATTTTCTAAGTCTTAGGTCATGGAATCAGTGAGAAAACTTTTTTCTTAGTTTTAAGAGTCATGGAATCATTGAGAGTAATTTTTCTTAGTTTTAAGAGTCGTGGAATCAGTAAGAGAAATTTTCATATTTTTAAGATTCGGGAATCAGTGAGAAACTTTTCATAGGCTTAATAGTCATGGAATCATTGAGAGTAATTTTTCTTAGTTTTAAGAGTCATGGAATCATTGAGAGTTATGTTTCTTAGTTTTAAGAGTCATGGAATCAGTGAGAGTAATTTTTCTTAGTTTTAAGAGTCATGCAATCATAGAGAGTATTTTTCTTAGTTTTAAGAGTCATGGAATCAGTGAGAGTAATTTTTCTTATTTTTGAGAGTCATTTTGAGAGTAATTTTCCTTAGTTTTAAGAGACAGGGAATCATTGAGAGTAATTTTTCTTAGTTTTACGAATCATGGAATCAGTGAGAGAAATTTTTTTTTGTTTTAAGAGTCGTGGAATCAGTGAGAGAAATTCGTCTCAATTTTAAGATTAATGGAATCAATAAGAGAAATTGTTTTTATTTTTAAGAGTCATGGAATCAGTGAGATGAATTTTTCATAAATTTATCAGTCATGGAATCAGTGAGATGAATTTTTCTTAGTTTTATGAGTCGAGGAATCAGTGAGAGATATTCTATTACTTTTGAAGAGTCGTGGAATCAGTGAGAAATTTTTTTCTTAGTTTTAAGAGTCGCGGAATCAGTGAAAGAGATTTTTTTTAAGAGTTGTGGAATCAGTGAGAAAAAATTGTCTTAGTTTTAAGAGTAGTGAAATCAGTAAAAGAGATTTTTTTTAAGAGTCGTGAAAGGAGGGAAAGAGTTGTTTTTTATTTTCAAGAGTCGTAGAATCAGTAAGAGAAATTGTTTTTACTTATTATATTCGTAAAATTAGTGAAAGAGTTTTTTTTTTTTCAAGAGTCGTAGAGTCAGTAAGAGAAATTGTTTTTACTTATGATAGTCGTGGAATCAGTGAAAGTTTTTTTTTTAAGAGTCGTAGAATCAGTAAGAGAAATTGTTTATACTTATGATAGTCGTGAAATCAGTGAAACATTTTTTTCGAGTCGTATAATCAGTAAGAGAAATTGTTTTTACTTATGATAGTCGTGAATTGAGTGAAAGAGTTTTTTTTCCAAGATTCGTAGAATCAGTATGAGAAATTGTTTTTACTTATGATAGTCGTGGAATCAGTGAAAGTATTTTTTTTTCAAGAGTCGTAGAATCAGTAAGAGAAATTGTTTTTACTTATGATAGTCGTGAAATCAGGGAAAGAGTTTTCTTTTTTTTCAAGAGTTGTAGAATCAGTAAGAGAAATTGTTTTTACTTATGATAGTCGTGGAATCAGTGAAAGAGTTTTTATTTCAAGAGTCGTATAATCAGTAAGAGAAATTGTTTTTACTTATGATAGTCGTGGAATCAGTGAAAGATATTTTTTCTTATTTTTAATAGTCGCGGAATCAATGAGATAATTTTTCTTATTGAAAG
>NC_090734.1:6440721-6445721 GCF_036898095.1 Palaemon carinicauda
TGATAGGCTGAAGAGAGAACATTAAAGATGTTAAACTGATGCAGAGCACTCTGGAACAATGTACTGGTAAAGTTGGTACCTTTATCACATTCAAGTTCCCTAGAAAAACCAAACAATGTAAAAACTTTAATCAGCTGTTGGATAATGGTTCTAGCAGAGATATTTTTAAGTGGAAATGCTAGAGGGGAACTAGTAGTGGGGCAAAGAACATTTAGTATATATTCATTACGCCAGCTAGTTTTTGGCAAAGGCCCAACACAATCTATAATTATTTTATCAAAAGGTGTACTAGGGACCACAATGGGCACTAGAGGGGCTGTGGTATCTTCTCATTAGGCTTTCCGGTAACATGGCACACATGACACCTCTCTACGAAACTCTTTACGTCCATCTTCATTCTCGGCCAGTAGAAATCTTCTAGGAGGCACCTGTATGTCATCGTGACGCCTAGATGACTCTCAGCAGAGTGGGCTAATTTCATGATTGAAGATCGGAGGCTGCCAGGTACAACCAATTGATGACAGTCACGCCACGAGTCTTTTGTCAGTCAGTGTAGGAGACCTGTGATGATGCATGAAGATATTACTCTCTAGATAAAATAAGGGTAACCTATGGCTCTTATCTGAGGGATTTTCAATCTTATTGAAGCAATCCTTAAGGCTATCATCTGATCTCTGAAGATTGACGAAATCATCATGATGGAGACCAACCAAGTCTGCTAAGCTCGGCGAGGAGTCTGAGGTGTCGTCATCAGTGGGAGCTCAAATTGTAGCTTTAGTAGCAGCAGAACGAGTGGTGGCTTGACAAGGTAGAACTTCCTGTTGGTTCTGGTCATTTTCTATAACACACATTGGTTGAGAAATAATGAGATTAGGTAAGACAGTTCCTTCAGCTAAATCATTTCCTAGTAGACTATCAGCTTTCTCACAAGGCAAATCTCTATCCAGTAAGGCTACTTCGGTTCTTCCAGTAAAATAAGGGCAATCTATATACATATTAACCACAGGTAACAATAATTTACTTGGATAAATCAGTTATGGTAACATATTTATTAGTAGGCTGGGTAAGAGGTTTCAATTTACCACTTACTATAGTTTGTGACGATCCTGTGTCCCTTAACAACTTTACAGGGTAATTATTGACAGTACCAGAGCAAAGGAAATCCGAGAAGTCATTTGTGACTTGAGAACAATGGAGAGCAATCCTCCTTTGGCTTTTGCTCTGAGTAGTCTCTGGTCTGTTCCCTCCTGTTTGCTGAGAAGGGTGCATAACCTTATAAAATTGACATCGGGGGTTAGACAGTCTTTTATGGCATGTCCCTTCTGTTTTCTGAAGGAACAATAACTATTTATACTTGCCTGATCTGTAGTGTTATGTTTCTTGACCTTATGGATCAGGTGATATTCATCAGCAAGAAGAGCCGCTTTCTTCCCCTCCTACTGCTGCCGTTCTCTGATGTACATAGAAATGTTGGAAGGAATTCTCCTTAGAAACTCCACTAGTGCCATTAAGTTCTGTAATTGTTCAAATATAGTTATATCTTCAGATTCTAGCCATTTCTTAAACTGTTTTAATTTGACAAGAAACCATTCCAAATAAGTTTTGGGTGGTTCCTTTTATGGAGTTCCTGAACATTTGTCTAAACTCTTCAGTTGTAATGGTATAGGCATCAAGGACAGCTTTCTTCAGATCATAGTAATCTCGTTCCTCTAACATTTGTGAAGCTATATGAGCAGCCTTGCCTTTCAGTGCACTCTGAATGAGTAGAACATATTGTTCTTCTGGCCAATGCATGGTTGTGGCTGTGTCCTCAAAAATACCAAAGAACACTTCTGGTTCTTTTTCATCAAACGCGAGTAGTAGTTTAAGAGCCTTAGTGAGGGAAAAACATTCGCCAAGCACTCTCTCTTTCTTTTTCCCGTCCAACCTGATATTGGCTAGCTTTCTCTCCATCTTTATCTTTTCTTCTCTTTCCTGTCGTTTCAAGGCTATCATCCTTTCTTTCTGCTCATATTCAGCTTGACGAGCTGCCTTTTTCTCTCTCTCTAATTCAAGCTGCAACTTGAGCTTCACCAATTCTGGATCCTTTGTAGCCTTAGCTACCCCTCTCCCTAAGGTAGGTAAGGGGCCGAAGGGAAGCAGTTTCTTCTGATGAAACAGAAGCTTTGGCTACCAGGAAATCCAAAACTCTACCCAGCAGTTCCACTTTCACCATGGAGGGCAATACAGGAATCCCTGTTTGCTCAGCAATCTTTCGCAGGTCGTTTTTCGTGGCATCTTTCAACGATAAGAGGTGCCTCCGAGGGTCCTCAAAAAACTTCTCCATGTTGAAAGACATGGTGGATCACAAAAAGCACTTTTGGTCCGCTACGAGCACTTTCCGAGTCACTGTCACCGAATCACTGTATCACTATCGCTAAACCACTGAATCACCAATGACTAAACTGCAAAAGTTTTAAATATCTATCACTTTATGGTTGATTCACCGAATCACTAGGCACTAGGTCAATAAATCACCGAATCACTAACACTAGGTCAATAGATCACCGAATCACTAACACTAGGTGAATAAATCACCGAATCACTAACACTTACTGTCACGGGTATGAATATATTACACTTTAAAGAATTATATACTAACAGTCAATAAAGATTTCACCGAACTGCCACTGAACGTTACCCTAACGAAAGCACAGAAACAAGATACGTCACTAAGTTTTTCGATACTATCACTAACTACGCACGATGCACTAGTTAACGTCACATTTCACAAAAACTCACTTAAGTATACAAGAACCACTAATTAACATACACTGGAGGTTGCACAACGTCACTTTCACTAAATTATCACTTTACTATGCCAAATACACTAAGAAACGTACACTGAGGTTGTACAAAATCACCTTAATAAAACTGAATCAACAAAGCACTAGGAAAACGCATTCCTGGGTTCTCATATTCTGTAAAAGAGGGACAGTAATCTCTGAGGAAAATTAATCCCTGAATGATGATAGGGGATGGTTACCCTAAGTGGTCCAATCTGTCTGGGGTGACTAAAAAACGCAATAGCGATAGTTGGCAATGTCAAGGCAACAGAACGGCGACTAAGTACCGATTCCTTGCACTGCAATTCCTCAAAACAATCGGGAAGAGGGGATGAGTATCCTATGAAGGAAATTAATCCAGAAGCATTCTAATATGTCTGGTGTGACTAAGGAACGCAAAAAAAAGGGGGATAGTCGGCAATGTCAAGGCAACAGAACGGCAACTATGTACCGATTCCTTGCCCTGTACTTCCTCCAAATTATCAGTAATACTTGCGATGACGTATACAATACGACACCTTGATCGCAAAAGGGAGAGCTCAACAACGGTGGAGGTATTATTATTGATTGTACACTAACGAAAATTCACAAAATTCGATCACTACACTAACGAGCTTAAATCACTTCATATCACTTCAGATCCCGGTCAGCCTTATTTTTTTTTTTTGGGGGGGGGGTTCCCCCAGGTCCCTCACTGTGAGGCACCTCGTCTATCCACCAGAGAGTTGCTAATGCATCTTCCGGTGTATTTTGCATCTTCCAGTCTTGGATGGTCTGGGATGCATCTTAGGTATTTATCGAGCTTATTCTTAAACACGTCTACGCTCACTCCTGATATGTTTCTTAGATGAGCTGGCAGCACATTAAATAGTCGCTGCATTATCGATGCTGGTGCGTAGTGGATTAATGTCCTGTGCGCCTTTCTTAGTTTACCTGGAATATTTTTGGCACTATTAATCTACCTTGGCTTGCTCTTTCTGATATTTTAAGCTCCATGATGTTTTCAGTAATTCCTTCTATTTGCTTCCATGCTTGTATTATCATGTAGCGTTCTCTTCTCCTTTCTAGACTGTATAGTTTAAAAAATTGCAGTCTTTCCCAGTAGTCAAGGTCCTTAACTTCTTCTATTCTAGCAGTATAGGACCTTTGTACACTCTCTATTTGCGCAATATCCTTTTGGTAGCGTGGGTACCATATCACATTGCAGTACTCGAGTGTACTACGCACATAAGTTTTGTAAAGCATAATCATGTGTTCAGCTTTTCTTGTTTTAAAGTGTCTGAATAACATTCCCATTTTTGCTTTACATTTAGCCAACAGTGTTGCTATTTGGTCGTTGCATAACATATTCCTATTTAACATTACACCAAGGTCTTTGATTGCTTCCTTGTTTGTGATTGTCTTATTATTAGGTCCCGTGTATGCATACACCATTCCTTCTCTGTTTCTATAATTTATTGATTCGAATTTATCGGATTAAATACCATCCTATTTATCTCCGCCCATTCATATATTTTGTTTAGATCTCTTTGTAGTGAGTTCCTATCTTCATCACCAGTAATTTCTCTACTTTTTCTTGTGTCATCGGCGAAACTTCTCACTACGGAGTTTTCAACATCACAGTCTATGGCTGAGATCATAATAACAAACAGCAGTGCAGCTAATACCGTACCTTGTGGCACACCCGATATTACCTGGGCTTCATCTGATTTCTCGTCATTTGCAACCACTATCTGTTTTCTGTTTTGCAGGAATTCTTTTACCCATTTTCCTATCTTTCCCACAATATTATGCTTTCTCATTTTTTTCTCCAATATGTTATGGTCTACCTTATCAAAGGCTTTTGCAAAATCTAGATAGATCACATCTGTGTCTTTTTCCTTTATCATATTTTTGTATATGTTTTCATAGTGTGCTATCAGTTGGGTCTGTGTACTTTTTCCAGGCACGAAACCATGTTGACCCATATTAAACAAATTATTTTTGAACAAATGGTTCATTATTTTCTTTTTTATTACCCTCTCATACACTTTCATAATATGTGATGTTAGACTAACAGGTCTATAATTGCTGGCCTCTAGTCTTGATCCACTTTTGAAGATAGGGGTTATATAAGCTAATTTATGTTTAACATATATCTCGCTCATATCTACACTTTGTCTTAGCAGTATTGCA
>NC_090734.1:6448221-6450721 GCF_036898095.1 Palaemon carinicauda
GGTACTCCGTATATTAATTCCAAAAATAGGAAATTTTCTTCTATATTATATCATTAAAAAAAGGGTATTACAATTTCTTCTGGCATATATCAGCAGAATTTTTTGACGGCATTAATACCTGGTGCACCAATATTTATGTATCGGTTCATATACAGATGGACACAGTCACTCCTGGAAAGCTTCGCTCTGAGGAAGTTCACCCAGTCAACACTCCAGCTGCATTTCGAGTCCCTATGTTTGTAGCCGTGCACACCCCCTCTGCCATCTCCCCTTACACTACCTGTTTGGTTACTTGCCCCTGTACATCCTCAGAGCGAGGTGTGCCAGGAAGTCTTACGCCCAACTGTAACATGTTAATGTCTTTGAAACATGGTGATCACCAGACTGCGGTTCGAGTCATGTTCAATCTTGTCCGTTCATTTATTGGTCGCAACTTCACCATCCTTGTGAGATAAGGTAAAGGGGTTCGAGGGAGTATACAGTAGATCTACGTGCAGAGTCATCACTAGTCATTGCCTTGCCCTCTAGGGGCCTAGCTTGGGTGAAGAGGGGCCTTGGGCGCTGACTATATGTATATATGTTTAGTCTCAAGGGCATTGTCCTGATTGTTAGGGCAATATCCTTTTTTTTCCCCTTGCCTTTGCCATTCATGAGTAGCCTTTAAACTTTTAAACCTTTAAGAATAACATGATATATAGCTGAAACAAGAAATAAAACTCGTGAAAAAATATGATGACGTATATCTTCTTACTTTCTTGAATAGAGACTTAGAATAACAAATTCTCGGGCAAAATTAATTAGAATTCTGGATTACAGCCGACAGGGAAAAGCTTCTCATATTTTAGGATTTTGAGGTTTGGTCGTCATAACGGTAATCCTCAGAAAGGATCCTTTATTACACGAATCTCTCTTAATATTCCTCCCCATCAAGATTCTCTCTTCCTACATTTTTGGGGACAGTCACAATTTTTTTTTTTATCAATTTCGTTTTTTCTGCCTTATTTACTAACTGGAAATCAGTAGAAATAAAGATTATATTCACCTATTGTTGTTTTTATTATTCAAATTTGCAGATGCCAGAAGTTTTTTTCCCACCAGTTTCTTGATGTATTTTTCTTCTTCTTCCACATTTGATAGCTGGAGAAGAACAACAATAAAAGCTAAATTATCCTTCTCTTACCTTTTCATCATTCACACTTGTAGACGCCAGTAGTTTTTTTACTGAGATTAAATCGATAGAAACAGTGTTTTTCCTTTTGTTCCCCAAAGCTAAATCAGTAATACGTTGCACATAATGATGAAAGTTAGAATTTGGAACTTTGAAGACTATTATTATTATTATTATTATTATTATTATTATTATTATTATTATTATTATTATTATTATCACCTAAGCTACACTACAAGCTGGAAAAGCAGGATCCTACGCCCAAACCTTCCAACAGAGTATAATAGCCCAGTGAGGAAAAAATATAAGGAACCAAAAATAAACTACAAGAGAAGAAATTTACAATTTAAATATGTTTTGAGAACAGTCATAACATTAAAATATGAATTAGAAAAAGAGGCTTAGTTCAGCCTGTTCAACATAAAAACATTAGCTGCAAGTTTGGACTTTTGAGGTACCACCAATTCAGGTACCTAAAGAGAAAGATCATTCCAAAAAATGGTCACAGCTGGAATAAAAGTTCAAGAATACTGTGTGTAATTAAGAAACTTCTCGTAATACGTTTAGCTTTCTAATCAATCAACTCCATCATCGATATAATTTCAAAGTGCCCGCGTATCATAATAAGAAACTCTATATGTGATTTGTTTCTTCTAATGTATTTAAATAAGTAAGGCTTCTTATATTACCTAAGACAGTAAAGCATCTTTTATAAATATTTTCATTAGATCTCATCTTTAGTCTTTCTTAAATGTTTTTTTTTTCTTTTCTTTTTTTATATCTCTGTGCATTTCCATTCTCTTCTTTTCATATTTGCGTTTCATATTTTTCTCATTCATATTTCTTTTCGTATCCATTCCTTTTAGCTTTTTATGGTTAATTTTTGTTCACATAATCCTATTCATTTCCATTCCTTTCAGCTTTTTATATGTTTAATTTTTTTCTCTTTTATATTCCTGTCGATTTTCATTCTTATCTGTATATTTTCCTCGCTTTCTCTTCACAAATGGATACTTCATCCCATACACCTTATTACAATGTAACGAAATGATATTGGAAACCAAATGACATCTCCCGTGTGGGCCGAATCGTAATACTGATCCAGTGGTTAGTTCGATATTTGATTGTGGAGTAAAAGACTCCACACTACTATAAATTGCAATATACATCAATTGATGCCAAAAATGTTATGAATATATATTTTTGAGTAATGAACTACATCATTATTCTTATTTTATTCACCCAAGGTAATTTAGCCAGAGAGGAAGCCACTAAGTAGAGGTTGTATTGTTCTTAGTTCTGAGTTGGCTGTAACCTCGAGGGAGACTCCAT
>NC_090734.1:6455721-6458221 GCF_036898095.1 Palaemon carinicauda
CGCAAATGGTATATTCTCATTAAGCAGAATTTCTAGCAACATGATATTGTCAGGGTCTTGCATTGAGGTTTAAGATTGGAGGAATGAAAACTTGTTTCGAAGTCCGCAAACGCTCCATTGGAGCACTTTCACTTGAGTGTTTTGGTTGTTGCAATTGGTTGTATTAGGTCCATTTGCAGGAGGTTCTATGAAGGGAATTGAGATCTTAGGTCCCTGGCGGCGTTGTCATACACAAAGTCATCAAGAAACTCCTGTGTAAATTTAATTTTGTGGGATCGCAAGAAGTTGCGAAGGATGTTTCTGATGGCTGCTAGAAGAGCATTCATACGGCAAGCAGTAAGGTCGAACTCACTGCTGTCAATGTTTGGAGGACATTTGGAGGGGCGTCAGGCGCTTGATTTGCTTATGACGATAGAGCTGGGTAGGTTGGGGAATTCTTTTAAGGAGTGGGAAGTGCTGGGTGTGTGAGTTACAGGTGCAGAGGAGTATGAAGTAGGTTATTTTGGCTAGGTGGCAGTGGGAGAATTGGTTGGAGAGGTGAATTTTAAAGGTGATGGAGTGCGAGGAGTATGGGTTGGGGATCTTTTTGCCCTAGGAGGAGGATTGGGAGGACGTTGAGGTTTAGGTGCTGGAGGGGGAGTTGGTGGAGAGGTAGGTTCAGGAATGGCATGTCTGAAAGGGTTGTATTGGAGGTCTGCTCCCTGGCGGTCTGCAATGCGCTGAAGTCTGTGAGAACATCTATCATGCCAAGCATGATGGGATCCTTCACAGTTTGGGCAGCGGCTGATGGTCTTGTGCCCTGCCTTATACCTGGCAATACAGTGGGCAGTGGGGTGCTCTCTGTTGCTGCAAACCCCACAGATCTCCGGACCTGTGCAGTGGGTTTTGTGGTGGCCAAACTTCTGGCACTGGAGGCATCTAAGTGGCTTTTTAAAATATTCTTCGGTGCGGAATGTGCCCCAGAGGCCGAAGGAGAGGTGAGGAGGGCGAGATTCTTTTGTAGATAGCCTCCAATGGGATCTCCCTCCGGCTCTCCCTTCACATCTCTTAACAGTGATGATGGAGGGATGTTGGAGCACAGGTTCTAGTGGGAGGACGAGGTAATACAAAATGATAATGGTGGCGGGCCTTTCATTGAAGTCCAGTTTGAGTACGTTGTCCTGTTGCTCAAGGTAGGTCTTAGTTGGCTCATCTTTTGCTGTTATGACCAACGGTCCCCTGCGGTTGGGACGTATGGTCATGTTGAGGTGAGGATTACTAGCCTCCATGGCCACTATGGCAGCATAGGATGTAATGCTGGGTCCTGGAGCTAGCCTGAACTTGGAGTCTCCAGTTGTTGCTGTTTGTGGAGGTGGTTTTTGAGTGGGGATATTTTCAGTCTCCACATCTTCTTGGGCCGCTGGTGGGCGATCTGGATTCCGCACTGGGTGGTCCTTTGAAGTTCCAGGGACTGGCTCCATTGCAGGAGACTGGGAGAGCTTTTTATGGATCCTCAAAGTAAGGCATCTTGGTTTTTCAATCCTGCCTTTCTCCACTCTTGTTCGAGGGGAGGAGGTGGTGATAGGGGAAGAACCCCTTTCTGCCATTGCAGACACACGATGGTGGTCTTCAGCTGTCGTACGATGTTTGTTCCAGGTGTTGTCTCAATAAAAAAAATAAAGAAAAAGAAAGTATCGAAACAAACTTCAACTTGTACTCACGAATATTGAAAAAAAAATCTACGGGCAGAGGACCGAAGATTTCCGTTACTCGCTTGTTAAATACGATCTTTTCACTGGCTTGTTAGTGATAAAGATGTAAAATTGATTACTTATATCAAAGTATATTCATACGACTTGTAACGCACGTGTATTATTTCATACATGTTCATAGACTGTAATATCTCTCTCTCTGCTTAAGCTTACCATTGCATGTTTATTATTGTTAAAGTTATTTATTCCATTGTTATCCTTAACTGTTTGTACAGTATATAAGCTTTTTTTTGTAATTTGCATAAAGTCACTCATGTCAAGTTTGTCTTTCCGCTAATGCCCTTATAACCTTAACGACTCATAAATCAAGTCTTTGAAAAAAGAGGTTAATAAAAAAACTTTCATCAAACAAAGAATTATCTAAGATCATGACCTACTCTAACAGTCTTCCCATCTCCTTCATATGTTAAAATTTACAGCAACTGATTTTATGTTGAATAGACTAACTTGAGTCTCTCCTTATTGTTTAAATATGATATATATATTTTAACATTGCTTCTGATCCTGAAATATTCTATAATATTTATTCATTTCTTTACCTATCATTTATGTATATCCTTATTTCCTTTCCTTCTGGGCAATTTTTTCGTTATTGGGGCCCTTGGGCTTACAGCATCCTGCTTTTCGAGATAGAAATGTAGTTTAGATGATAATAATAATAATAATAATAATAATAATAAAAATAATAATAATAATAATAATAATAATAATAATAATAATAATAATAATATAAATAAAAATATAAATAA
>NC_090734.1:6463221-6468221 GCF_036898095.1 Palaemon carinicauda
ATGGGTCTTGGAGGTGCTGAAGGTCTAAGCTTAGCATTGATATTCGGAATTTTAATTAGAAATTGTCCTTAGAAAGGTCGACCTGAAAGGTATGTAGTATCGGTGTTGTCAAGACAGACTTGCACGTTGATATTGTGTTGGCTACTAAACCTTACTCGTGAAGGTGAATGAAGAAAATAAACAGAAGTCAATTAAGAATTCTTTTGGTTTCTTCGCCTTGACAAAAGACACTCACTTTTTCCATGATGACTCATATTGTCTTCTGGTAGATTTGGACTTAAATTTCTCCAAAAAGTCTATACTGTCTCTTGATATCCCGCAGCATTTTCTCATCGTTAGGGAGAGAAAATCATGAGATCCAGGTTTCGGGTTTTCTGTGATGAAGCGAGGACGGTCGACTTCTGTACTCGCTGAGTCAGTGTTGGATCCGATAGTGGTACAAACTTCAGTCGTAGTTCCAATGCCAGTGAGAACCAAATGCTGTTTGGCCACTTGTGGGCCACTATTGTCGCCTCCCCTTTGAAGGATCTCATATTGAGGACCTTCAAAGGGAGGTTATGCGGAGGGAACAGGTAAATCCTGGACCATCTGTTCCAGTCTATGGACATAGCGTCCACTGCTTCCGCTAGCGGATCCCCGTACGGGGACACGTAACGATGTGTTTACTTGTTGTCTTTCGTCGCAAAGAGGTCTATCTGCAGTTCTGGGACTTGACTCAAGATGAGGGAGAACGATCCTGCATCTAGGGACCATTCTGACTCTATCTGTGTGAACCTGGATAGAGCGTCCGTTGTCACGTTGCGGACCGCTTGAATGTGAAATGCTGACAGGTGCCATTTATTTCTTTCCGCCAAACGGAATATGGCCAACATCACTTGGTTGATTTGAGGCAATCTCGACCCTTGTCGATTAAGGCATCTCACTATCACCTCGCTGTCTAGAACCAATCTTACGTGGGTCGAGTAGCGAGGAGAAACTTTCTTCAGTGTCAGAAGTATTGCCATGGCTTCTGGAAAGTTCATGTGAACTGACTTGAAAAGATTGAACCAAGCTTCCTGGACTCTCTTCTGGTGAGAGTGGCCTCCCCAGCCTTCCTTTGAAGCGTCTGTATGGATAGTAACTGACGGGGGAGGAGGTTGAAGTGGTATCGATATCTTCATTTGCTTGGCTTTGTACTACGGCTTGAGAAGCGTTCGCACTCGAGGTGGTAGTGGTCTCATCAGATCTCTTCGCACGTTTGACGCGTATTTTCTCCAGACTCCTGTTGCATCCTTTAGCTGTGCTCTTAGCACTGGATCTGTTATCGAAGCAAACTGTAGAGAGCCCAGCACTCTCTCCTGTTCACGTCTTGATATCCGTTTTGAATTCAATAGTCTCTTGACAGATCCTGCTATTTCTTTCCTCTTCTTCCCAGGAATGGAAAGTCAATGTGACTCCAAATTCCAGTGTATTCCCAACCACTGAAATTTTTTAGCTGGAGATAGTCGAGACTTTTTGATGTTGATCTTGAATCCCAGATGTTCCAGGAACTGGATCACTATCTTAGAGGCTTGCATGCATTCTGTCCTGGATGCTGCCCACACCAGCCAGTCATCCAAGTAGGCCACTACTTGGATCCCCTTTAGGCGTAATTGATGGACGGCTGCGTTCGCAAGCTCCATGAAAATCCTTGGGGCTATGTTTAGCCCGAATGGTATGGCTCTGAAGGCGTAAAGTCTTCTTTGTAACTTGAACCATAGGTAGGAGGAGAGGTAACGATTAATTGAAACGTGCCAATAAGCGTCTGAAAAGTCTATGGAGATGGTGTATGCCCTTTTGGGTAGTAGGGTCCTTATGTGTTGAAGTGTGAGCATCCTGAACTTGTAGTTCACTATGAACTTGTTGAGTAGCGACAAGTCCAGAATGACTCTGAGTTTTCTGAATCCCTCTTTGGAACACAAAACAGCCTTCCTTGGGATTTGATGGACTTTACTTTTCGAATTACTCTTTTCACTAAGAGTTCTCGGACATATTCTTCCAGAACGGGGGTAGATTGTTGGAAGAACTGAGGAAATGGAGGTGGAGGACTGTTCCAGTTCCAACCTAGTCCATTCTTTATTAGGCTTTGGGCCTAGGGATCGAAGGTCCAACGATCCCTAATTAGATGTAGTCTCCCTCCTACTGGAAGCATCTCACTTCAGTTGTTGTGGACCTGAGGCCTTGCCTCCTTGACCGCGTCATCCCCTGAATCCCCTTCCCCTTGAAGGGCGTCTAGAAGAACCTGTGGCTGTTCCTCTAGCTTTTGAGTGAAAGGAAGAAGTCTGCCTTTCAAAAGCTGGGTTAAAAACTGGCGACTGTGTCGCCGCTTGTTGAGGTACCAACTAGTACGTGGTTGGAGGATGCGCCACTATCTGAGGCACCGCGGTCGCAGGAAGTTGCTGTTATTGCTATCGTTAGGGCTTAGCCGGCCGAGAGGATAGCCTAGGTTTTTTTGTCTTCTTCTTGGGTTGGGGACCCTCATCCCGAGAAGACTTTCTCTTAAGGTTTAAGCCCCACTTTTGGAGAAGGTTCCTATTCTCCGTGGCGGCTTTGTCTACTACCTCTTTAACTACTTCGTTGGGAAAGAGGTCTTTACCCCATATGCAAGAGGAAATCAGTCTCCTCGGTTCGTGGCTCACCGCAGGCGAGGCGAACACGAACTCTCTATAGGCTCTCCTAGCTTTAATGAAGCTATAGAGATCCTTCTTAACTGTGGCCAGATGGGTTTTGGCCACTACCATGAACATATCGTGTTTCTTAGGGTCACTTGCCATCGTATCTAACATCGTTTGCAACGACATCGATGCGGCAAGTCTTTCTTTCGTCTCTTGCTCTCTGCGCAAGAGAAACTCCGAGAGCTTTGGAAGTTCCTCACCAAACTGACGTTCGGCAATATCAGCTTCCAACTTCCCGGCTGAGAAGGTAAGGTGAACGTCCTTCCAGTCTTTTCGGTCCAATGGTAAGGTCAGGGATAACGGGTTGCACTCCTCCAGGGAGGGGCATGGTTTCCCTGCCTCCGCCGCCTTCAAGGCTGCCTTATATCCCTTTTCCATGAAGGGAAAGACTCTGGTCGGAGAGGCCGCAAAGGAGGGAAGCTTCTTACTCAAAGCTGGCACCTTCAAGTTCGTGAAGCCCTTCTCTTTCATCGAGCTTGCTAGTAATGCCTGTGCTTTACTATGGTCAAGGACTATGACCTCCTTCGGCTCCGTTTCCTCTTTTGAGTCTGGCTCCTTGCTAAGACGGACATAGCAGTCCGGGTAAGAGTCTTTGTTGGGCCAAAATTCCACATCTTCCAGGGGAATTGAGCCCAACTTCTCCGATATAACATTTTTCCCGGTTGTCATTGGCATGTGTTCGGTATACCTCCAAGGATTGGTATCCGAGCACAAAGGAAGATCCTTCACGTTGAGTAGCTTCTGGGGCCCACGTGATGCTGCGAGTCTGCGTATCTCCAGTTTCATTGCAGCTTCCTTTTCATCATTCTTCTTTTGTATTTGTTGAATTATTTCAACAATAGAAGAAAGAATCCTTCCCAGATTATCTGGGATAGCAGGCGATATAGAGGGAACAGGCTCTGGGGCTGGAACCAATGTAACCGACACCTCGTCGATTTCTTCCTCTTCGATTTCTGAAGCCTGGGTCAGCTCCTCCTCCTGACCTTCTCCCAGAAGGTCCTTCTCTCTATAATCCAACACCTCTGACATCCTGTCGTCCAATTGGATGTCTTGAAGGGCGGCCGAGACTTCCTAATCTACCGGATTCTGGACGGTTGGTATTTTCTCATGAGGCTAAGGGATGACTACATCAGCCAATGCCTTAGGGAAAAGGTAGGCCCTCATCTTCTCCTTTGGAAGGTAGGGGCCTGAAGTGTTTTTCTGAAAACCCCTCACCCAGGATCGCAACTTTTCCCTAGCAGCATCCCTTGACTCCGCCGATTTAGGGGTGTCAAATGCCTCGGTAATCAGGTTAGAACATATGATACATACCTGAGGGTTCCAGTACCGGAGATGACCTTTGGAGGCTGCGCATGCTGCGTGCCTCCTGCATAACTCCTGTCCACAGAAGTTCTTGCTGCGAACATTGCAGAACATACTCCCGCACTTCGGATGGTCCTCCTTTGAAGAGAAGAAAATCCAAGAGTATCAAGTGAAGGCTTTTCACTTATTGTTAATAAAATGTTGCTTATACAGTAAAGCTAGACACATGCTTGTATTTCCTGCCCAGCCAATTGCTGTAACCTCCTAAGATATTAAAACAAAGGTTAATACTTATTCTAGAATACCTTATATATTTTCCTAAGTGGAAAGTTAAGGTGTAGCTCACACCTTGAAAAAAAGTTTTATTATACAGGATAGAATGAATACAGAAAGAACTCAATTTCTATATATTGTACGGTCCCAACAAAAGGTTGTACAAGATAACATTTAGTATGTTGAGAAAACTTTAGTGTTACGACAAACTCTGTAATGCAGTTTTATTAATGTAGTGTGTACTACACCACAAATATAGTAACTACTGTATATCGCATGCTGTCGTGCCGGCCGGCACGCGCCGGCACGTGCCGGCTGGTATTTACCCCTGTATAGTTCAAAGTTATGATACCTTTAACAACTAGGCAGCAGGTCACTGGTTCGCAAATGTGTGCCGGCCAGCAACTGAAAACACTAGAACCTGACTGCCGGCCGCTAATCATAGTGGCCAGCAGATCTCGGGATGTGTTTCTACTGCTGGCAGGCAAACTACGAACCAGAGAACCTCCACCTACCCGGCTGTCGGCCGTTTAAGCTGGCAGCCGGGCTAGGAGTACAATACACTAGCAAGAGAAACAGTATGGATGTAAGGTTATAAGGTGGCATTGCCATACAACCTTCATCCAGAAAGAGTGAACGGAAGGGGAGAATGTAGCATTCAGGCTTCCTATATATCCATAGCCTGCCGGGCTCTACCAGCAGACACGGAAGGGAGACCAAGGGAGGTCTGGG
>NC_090734.1:6475721-6493221 GCF_036898095.1 Palaemon carinicauda
GTATCAAATAACACAGACGGATTAATATCTTGAGAAAACTTCAACAGCAATAGGAAGACATCAGTATCTGGTGAACGGACTACAATCACCTTTTCTGTACCAAATGATTTGGCAGCATGGATGCAATGCAGAATGATCCGAGATTCTTCTTCCTCTTGTGAAGAAAATAGGTCCTGCACCTGCATGGTCTGAACAGTCAATCCATACTCACTTGTAAGGAGAGTGAATTCTTCCTTATACACAAAATATATGTGTCTCTTGTGTAATTTAGGGGCATATTTTTCTGTTTGCCATTCACACAACACAAGTTTGATCAGTTGTTCTTTGTTTGAGTCATGAATGATGAAAAATTTCCAGTCACGAGGTACTTTTGTACTTGCACCTTTAATCAAAAATGTTTGTGATTCACCACGACGCGATCGCTCATAGCTCTTTATAGAATTCTCCTTGTATGTGTCTGTAACAAAGTCTACTCTTGGTACTTTTAGCAACTGCTCAAACACCTTGCTTGCAAGTTCCTCAAAGGTAGTAGGCAGGCCAATCAGAGCTTGCAAAATTGCATTGCCATCTATGATGTACACTGTTTCTTCTACCTTTGGTGCATCAGGAGCTGCAACACCAGTCTCCAGTACATGTAACAATTTTGCTTTGTCTGTCTTCTCAGTATTACCATCGGCAGTTGAAAGTGCCCAGGGTATTGGTGCTAATGGGTAGCTTAGTGTCTTCTCCAGGCTGATGCTGTGCTCCTCAGAAAGCATCACCAGCTGTCCAAAGAGGTTTCTTTCAGCTTTAATCTGAATTTGTTTGTTAGTCGCACTTGTAACCTTCTTGACTTGGCTTAAAGAGACAAATGTGCTCAGTTTGTTTCTTGGGATGGGTTGGTGGAAATTAACTAACTTTCTCTGTAGTCTTTGTGTTATGAACTCACTGAATGCTTTTTCTCCAACTGCATCAGCGCTCAATAAGTCAGCTACAATTTTTTAAGTTGCTGGTGCTCCAGAAGACAAACAGAATAATTTATCCTTGACATCAATCTGAAAAGGGTTCACAAATCCCTTAATTGCTTCAAGAAGAGACTGGACGTCTGATTCTGATTTAGCAATATGTGACATTCTGATTTCCTTGTGTGTATCAAGCTCTGTGGAACTCATGTCTGCCATTTCATATGTCGCTCCCATAAATGTAGCTCTGGCATGGCGGGTGATGCTCCACCTGTTGTAGGCTGCAGGGTTCCTACTAAAGCCGATGATTCCACAATGTGATTTTGCATGCCTATTGATGGTCTCTTCAATTGTGAGGTCCACTGGATTCCGTGAAGATGGAACATCTGATCGGGAAACACTGAAACCATTTTTCCGCAACAAGTCCTTAGCACCGGGGTGTGTGTGTGACAAGTTAATCAATGAGAAAAGGTACACTGGAACATACCGTGCATAGTTATGATGGTTGTAGGCAAAAAATGCTGGACACATGTCCCATAACGAGGCTATGTGTAAATCAAGATAATTCAATTTTGTTGCCCTAGCAAATCGCAAGAGCAACGTCACTTTGTCCATATAGTTTAGCCATAAACAAGCTGTTTTGCCAAGTTCTCCCTGTCTCACTTGATCTTTGAAAATACAGTACTGCTGATACAGCTCTTTAAAGCAGTCACTTGCACGGAGGTCATTCAAACCAGATTGAGAAGGTGACTGAATGAGGATCTCAAGTTATTCATGTAAGCTGGCATTTAATGAACTTCCATTTGCACTCTTGGCATAGAAGGCATCAAGCAGGAGCCGTTCTAGGGACTCGTACATCAATTTGTGAACTCTCATTGCACGGTTGTAATGTTTGCCCCTGAACATTTGATCAATTGATCCACTTGAATATACACCAGCCTCAATAACGATGTCCTCAAAGCCTGTGCCGGACATCATCTTCCCGATGATTCCAAGGTATGAGCAGATTGCATGAAATGCCCCGAACCTTACAAGAACACCACTGTATTCTCGTGGGTTTTGCCACATGATAGAATAAGCTTTCATTACTACAGCTAGATCAAGAGTTATGATAGTGACCTCCTGCTGCACATCCTTTGTGGCCTGCTGGCATAGTCGGAGTATGTGCTGAACTGTGGCATTATCAGTAATTGCCCTATGTACTGGCACCATGTAATCAACTGTAGACTGAGCACAGGCTTCAACATAATCACCTTTTCCAGTCAGTGACAACCATCCAGCCCAGCCAGGAACACTTTGTTCATTAGATTTGTACAATCTTGCAATAGACCAAGCAAAGTCTGATTCCTTGGATTCATGAAATGAGAGTAGTATTGTCACAGATACATGTTCCACTCTCAAATTAAGCTCAGTCCTACTCCTTATGAAACAAGGTGGCAGTTCTTTATCCTCATAGCAAATTGACCTGTCTTTATTACTCTTCCCTGACTGCTGAGGTCGCTGCTCCCTGTTCATGCCACAACTTTCACTACTATATGTCTCCTGAATGACAATACCATGTGCTACATGTGTTGTTCCAGCCCATGATGGTGTTTCTTCAGACAGGTCGAAGTTGTCCCAGCTGAAATGGAGAACTACATTATTCATACAGGATGATATGGTTGCGGAAAGTAAGGATTCCTGTGTGTTGATTTGGTTACATATGGCAGTTTCTAGCTCTATCACTTAGGAGTATGACTGGCAGTGACCGAAATGATTCAGCAGTGTAATGAGCTCAGCACTTCCTGTCATATGTCTCAACATTATTCCAAGAAGAACATGTTAAGGCATTTTCCATTCTCCTCGACTCATAGCATAACATACATCTTGAGCAGATGAATCAACCATTCTCTCCAGCTTTGACGAAATATCTTTAAATGGTTTCCCACATAGAAGCTGCGACAAAAAGTTAATCAGGATTGGTGGTGGTTTGTTCTCTATGGACATCAACTGCGCTGCTGTAGGTGGCCATGGCAGTACGGCTGCATTCCTTTTGGCATCCATTACATGTTGCCTGAGCATCATAGCTGCTTCCTGGAGAAACCTTTCCTCAGAGGCGGCCATCTCAAATGCTGCCTCTACTGCTTGTCCAACTGGTAAGAGATCAGAATACATAAGTTCACTTCGGTAGTTGGGTGCCCAGAATTTAACCTTGTGACTAAAATATTTCTCCAATTTATTTTTGAGTTTATAGGTTTTGTAGTTTGGATTGTAAGTTGATGGATGATGTTCTTGTAAATATAGCAAATATTTATCTTTCAACATTGTCACACGTTATACGTTGCACCCCTTGATTACATGTTCTTCAACATAATCACAGATGTAGAAGAATGCTTCACTATGGGCAGCTAAATGTTCAACAGTACTCTGATCACCGCTCTTTATTAACATTTCGCTCCTGCTTACGAGTGTAATCTCTGCGACAAGAATTATGATAATGTGCCTCTCGTGCTTGCAAGTCACAGCCTTCAATCTTTCCAAGTAATGTGTAGTAATTTTTATGCTTTGCAGCCTGTAGTATTGACTCAGCTGCAGTTTCTGTAACACACTTTGTTGGAAACTCTCTGACACCCTTGTCTCATTTTCTGTTTTTTTCCACAGAACAGGCACTGATCTGAAGGAAATAAAATTGATGATATGGCCAACAATTGTAAGCTTTTGATAACACTTCCTGTGTATTCCATGGGTATTTGCATTCAGCGTCTCTGGAACTTCTTCACAGATTTCGTCCATCCTCACAATAGCATCAGCACTAGCTTTGCGGAGCTGCACTGATTCCTTGATCTTTTCAAAGCTCGCATCACTCAGTTTTCGAGCAATTTGGTCAATTTTCTGTTCAGAAAAATGTATAATGCAAGTCCTTTTGGCAAACTCTGGAGAGGTTTTTTTCCTCTGACTTTTATTTTTCCGTAAACTAACTGGACGTTCTGCCATGCTGACTAATTATCACCAGTTGATATCGGATCCTTTGCCTGAAATGAAAATGCCTCATAATTTATGCACAGAACCAATTTTAAAAAGTTGGAGAATATATTGCTATCCATTGACACCAAAATGATGCAATTATGTAACAATTTACAGAAGTTACCGGGAAAAGTGGGTATTGCTGATATGTGGCCATTATACAATCAATTGATTATTGTCACTAAATTCATATATTTTGGGAAATTAGTGAACGAAACTGATATGCAATATTCTAAATAAGATTATGTACAAAATCAAATACAGAAATATAACCAAATGCCTCAACAATTTCATCAGTATCAGTAGCAACTAGTTACACGTGCCAATTTTCGAACAAAAATTAAGGGTAGGGGGTACAATAATGGCCCTGGAATACGTAATAATCATTAATTATGGACATAATTATATACCATTGTGTAGCTCTTGTTCTTAGAACTATGTTGATACCAAGCATGTTCACTTAGTCTGGATATTAAGGAAGTTAGAGCCAATAAAGCGACACAAAGTAAGTGCAGCTGAAAAAGTGAAAATTTGGCGTGTGGTTTGTACAAAAAGTGATAATTTTGCATTTTTGCCACATTTATATGTTTGGGAACACCCGGATATGCATAAAGGACACCCTAAGGAAGAAAACTAGGGGGGTCGTGAAAATTCCATAGGGTGGGGGAGAGTTTCACTTTCTGGCCCATGGTCTAATAAGGTAACCTCATAAAAATTAGATTCCCCATTCCTTACCAAATATCGTTATTCATGTATGGTGGCTATCCATAGTTTTGAAGCCTAACTGAGATGATTTTTAAAATGTACCTTTCTAATTCAGAAAAAGTGTAGGCTGGTTACCTAGACGCTTGGTCTTTATGTTTTCTTTCACAAACTTTTGGACGCAATACCCAGAGTTTTTCGAATGATCTTTTTACTCATAATTCCTTGGTTGTGGTAGACTATTTGTGATATCCCTGCTTAGCGATCTGTTGAACTTTGATTCTAGACCAGCTTAAGCTTTAGTTTCTTGTACTGTCGGCACCCTCACCGTCCTCGTGAGCCTCTATGCCTACCTATCGAGTCATCAGCAGCCATTGCCTGGGTTTCCCTGGCACTGGCATGGGTGGAGAGGTGGGGCTCTGGCTGCTGATCACTGACTATATAGTCAGTGTCTAGGGCATTGTCCTGCTAGGATATTGTCTCTATACCTTTCCTCTCCTATTCGTGATCGACCTTTCAACCTTTAAACCTCAGCTACCCGAGAACTACCTATTCTTTTTTAAATCCTTTTCAACATTTGCTTTTGTTCTGAAGCACAATGTAATTTCTGTTTTCTTTAGACACGGGCACAATTCCCATGAATATGGCTATATTATCATTATTACTAACTACGCAGGGGGCTATAAGTGAAAAGGCTCTAACAGGGAAAAATTACCCAGTGAGGAAAAGAAAGACGGAAATAGATAAATTTCAAGAGAATTGATGAACAGTAAAAATTAAAATATTCCAATAACAGTAACAACAACAAAACTGATCTTTCATATAGAAACTATAAAAGGAATATGTCACCCTACTCAACATAAAAACATTCCCTGGAAATTTAAACTTTCAAGCCTATAAAACACAATCATGATTCAGATAAAAAACTTAGATCGTGATTGAAATAAAAAAAAAGACAAATTCTTGAAAAACACTTTCCAAGAAAAAGGAAAATCTACCACATGTTAACAGAATCCAATCTTGTAATCCTCGTCTGAGTTTAATAATATTTCGAGGTGCTATTTTTAGAAGATTAACTTTCAAGGTGTTAAGTTCTTGTTTTTAAATCTGTCAAAAATGTATTCCTAATTTATTCAATAACTCTCATTGACCACGTTTCTCTCTTCCTCATTTATTTCATATCTTTATAAATATACAATATCAACAAATGAAACCATTTCTGGCCCAGTGCAGGACAAAGTCCTCAGTCAAGTCAATTCATTTCTTGAATTTGGATAGTTTTCATCACCACGCGGACCAATCAAGATAGATAATGGTGGGAGATTTTTGTCTGATCGCTCGCAACAAACCAACCTAGTTTCAATGGACCCTACTAGTACAATTTTGCTGATAATGGCAATTCTGTCATCACGTTAATGTATTCCCACTCTCTTGGTGATTTTGAAAATGGATTTTCCAGACATCTTGATATTTGAAGACTTTCTTATCGGATTTCTTCCATAAAACAACAATGTTATATAGGACTAAAAGGTTAACATATTGAGGAGTATCTATGTTCTCTTTCTATGATTTTTAAAAAAAATCCTTATGGAAAATGACAAGAAGTTATTATTAGCATTATCTATAATCCCTATTTCTATTTTTGCATTTCGAAATCTTATCTACTTTCATGACCACACAAACACACCCATATATATATAAATATATATATATATATATATATATATATATATATATATATATATATATATATATATATATATATATATATATAAACCTTTCGGAGTGGGGATATCTTAGCGTGATGAAAGAAGTTATAGCCATGATCAGCACGGTTGTACGGGATACCCATATTAGGCTGGTTTTCTGTGAGGGATCAGACGAAAATTTCCATCCATCACCAATCCGCATGTGGTCAGCATTGTAATGTGAAAATGGCCAAACCCCAGACAAGACTACAAAAATGTCTAAGGCTTTTGTCCTGCACTGGACTATAAAGGGGTGCATTTGCTGTACATGTTATTGTAATAAACATGGACAGGAGTACAAACGCGAGTAAGATTCCTGTGTAGGAAGAGGTAAATGAGTCAGTTATTTAAAGATTGATTTTTATTATTATCTGAAAAGTTCTCCCCGCAATATCACGTCCATTAGGGTCTCCTATCATATTTAGATTCCTATACCATGGAATTACTTCCCATATTACATGGGATTATTAAATCACTTGTCATGGTATGAAATATAGTTTATACTCTTAATGATAATCTGTGACATTAATATTTACCCGATTTAATTACACTCAAATGTCTCAGCTCTTATGAGTACTAGTTTGATACAAATCCTCATAAATCACGTCGTCTGTCTATAACTAAATCTCGAGACGTTTCAGTCAATCAATCAGAGCAACAAATACTTCCAGCAATCCCGACTCATTGATTTTATACTGGTTTTGATAAATTGGTGACTACCAATGAATACCACTGAATAGAATACATTAGAGCAGGTATTTTGATCATTACAATAAAGCATAATTTGTTATGAACATTACCTAGATCGGTGGTCGCTAATAAATGAAGTTTCTTATGATTAAATACAGTATTATAGTGGGGCTTCTTAAAGTAATTACTTCTTCAAAGTTAATTGTTAACACACAGAATCTAGTTAAAATCTTAGTATATCACTCAAGCTATCTCTCAGGAAATGCGGGTCATGGATAGCACCGTGTAGTTTTTTAATTTACTTAAGGAATACTTCGCATGAAAATGTTTGCAAAAATGTTCACAGGGCCCATAGGAAAGAAGATACACAAAATTGTAGATTCTGGATTGCGTGAATGAAAATTCCCGTAGACTTTCTTCCTTTCTAGCTCCACAAAGCTGCTTTCTATCTTCGTTCTCGTCTTCTGTGACGTTTGCACTCTCTATGACCTTATAACTGCATTGCCAGAGGCAGACAGTCTTCTGCCTTTCTTGAAGGTTCCTTCTTCACCATGGCTGGGTAACATCAATTTCAGTGTCAGGTGGCTCTGTTGCTTGGTGGTTATCTGTCCATTTTTAAGGACAGAATGTAGTAAGCGAACGCTATACCCCGGGGGTTCCATATCCAATAAGGCCGAACAGGCCTTTCTGACAGGGAGACTGGCTGGACAGGACTGCTTCATGTGGAGACTTTCCTACTCTCATATGGTAGATTTCAAGGGGTTACCCAAAATGGGTGCCGGTGTACCGGTTTAAAATTACCCCCTCCAAATCTTACCCCCCGGTAGTTTGAAATCGGTTTCATGCTACCGAGGGGTAGCTTGAAACCGGTTTCTAGCTATCCCCGGGGCTAATTTGAAGCCGGTTTCAAGCTACCCCCCTAGTTTCAAACTACCCCCCTCGCTTTTTTCGTAGTATCTCATCATTTATAAATATTAATCAATTGCTTTTGATCAGGGTCAACACAAAATTTATACATGTAAGGTTTCCTCTATTAATAAATTCTATTGATGTCATGTATTTATCCGTTAATCGTCTTAGTTCTTCTTTGCGATTATTATACTCGTGTAGTGATAAAAGCAAGGTAGATACGGCCATCATGTATGTGTTTTTTTCCAAAACGAACTTAAGACACATTCAGTAAGTAAATTTGCATGATGTATAATACTAGTGAAAATTAGGTCTAGCGTTCCTTAGTTCATCGGAAATCAACCCCCCCCCCTTTTTGTGTGTGTGTGGTGGGGGGGGGGGGTTATCTGATTATTTTGTACGAAGTAGTAAGCCAGTGATCTCTTGTGTTTTGGGGTGTATAAAAATATAGGTTAACCCGATCACAGCATCACTTGTCCAAATCTCGTCAGTTTGGCTGCTGAATGGTAATCGGACAATCTCATTATCACTGACTACGTAGTGAACGTCAAGTACCCAAAAGGAGCTTCGGAAAACGAAAAAGCCCATCGCAGAAGACTATACTCTGTTAGATTTACGAAGGTCGAGGTGTATCTAAAGACAAAAACACACGGTGCCATATTTTCGACTTCGTAGTATACCTTCTCACCTCACTAAATTCTTGTAGTAATCTCCTTTGGGAATCAAACACCTATTAAAAAAAGAAAAAATCTTCTTAAGGCCAAAGCTGAAATGTTTCTTTGTTTTCTTTTGTCATATTGTCTCTTACAATAACTATTTTATTATTTCTGTTGGCAGATCAACATGTTCACTATATTTTCTTGTTATCAGTTTGTTTTTAACATTTCTTTAATGATACAATACCCATTTGCCTTCTTGTTATTTTTGTATTCAAACTTTATATCTTTCTTTTATTTATTTTTCCTTAATTGTTTCCCTTTTTAGTAGGGTTGCACCTAGGCTAGTTATAATAATAATAATAATAATAATAATAATAATAATAATAATAATAATAATAATAATAATAATAATAATAATAATAATAATAATAATAATAATGGAGAATGCAAAGAATTTCATAATTCTAACTTTTATTTTGAAACTAGTCTTTCGATATACAGCAGAACTTCTTTCTTGATATGAATGACAACGTATCAGTTTTTAAGAAGATTCCTCAATAGAGGACTTACGACTTCTTACTAACGAATCAATATATTTATAGATTACCACATCTTGCTCTGCATCGTCCTCCTGTATTTTTTCTGCGTGTTTTACGCCATTCGCTCAATTTTCTTTTGTCACCGAATGCAGGGATTTTTTTTAAGTAGGCCTACCCTTAAATCTACTATTTGAATTTTTTTTTTCTTTTTACGCTACATAGGTCTTCACTTGTGCCCAAATATGTTCAATCGGATTGTATTGTCAATAGTTTGGAGGAAGACGAATGACCCTGTGACCATTTCAACTGCAATTTTATCAATCACGTATGATTTATCTATATTTCGGGAGTATTCCTTGACCATTTCCAAAGGTTGACATTTCAACATGTCTCTTGGTGATACGTTTTTTTGATGAGCCGTTGTCTTATTTGTGCCTTGTTGTTTGATACTGTTGGAAGTTGATCTTATTTTTCTTTATGATAAGATGCGTTACCATTACAATTGTGGAAGATGGGGATATAATCGGTAGCAATTGCTTACGGAACCATTGTTCAAAATTACGTTACTATTAATTTGACTGTGATGTTAGTTTTGCCTAAACTGGTTAGTTCTGCTATGCGAAAAATTGCTTTACGAACATCAGTAATAGGACCTCCTTTCTGTTTTTCTAGAACAAAATATTTCGAAATATTTTAAACAATCTATCGTGCTTGATCACAAAGTACTATATCCCTATTGTTGCTCTGTATGGGGATGGATGACCTTCCATTCTCTCTCTCTCTCTCTCCTACATATGGGTGTGCAGTGCAAGCAACAAGCTACTTTCGTCGCAAGTGGTTCCTGACATTATCTGCCCGCAAGGCAAGGAGGTTTAATTAGAGATACTTTCGGACGAAAACCGATTAATAAATGTCCATCGCTGACATGAGAAACTATATTGAAAAGTGGCAATTTTGTGTCTCGTTTCTTTAAAGTACGACAGAATAATGTTACAAAACTGTAACAATTTGAAGCTGAGTTTTTTATAGAATTAAAGTTTAACACCTCAAGTAATTTCATTCACCATAACCATCAAATGTCATCCCTTTCTCTTTATTTCCGAAACCCAATATCAGGAATATGGCATTTGTGTTTTTGTCTTTAGGGAAATCTCAAACTTCTTCGTAAATTTGAAAGAGTATGGCAAAAAAGCATGCATCTTGTAGATTTTTGTGTCAATTTCTTCATGCACATTGCCGCGTGAAGCACATGCACCTGAAGCACATAAATGGAATCTATTTGAGATGATAAAAAGAAACTTTTTATTTTTCCTAAATACGAAAATAAACTTTTTTCTACTGCCGCGAAGTCGGCAATAAATGCATGATGCACATGTGCTTTCTCATAGGAATTATTTTCTATTTCGATGAGGGGGTAATTTGAAAACATATGAATTGGTTTTTCTTTGTCTGACAGTACTTGTTCATGAAATTTTTCTCTCTCTCTCTCTCTCTCTCTCTCTCTCTCTCTCTCTCTCTCTCTCTCTCTCTCTCTCTCTCTCCAGGAGAGGGACCTCATAAACCCACAGAAGAGGGTAACGTAAGGAGTTTGGTAAGAAACAGTTTCACTAAAGATAGTGGTGAACTATTGGAAACGTCCCTCACTGGCAATCTGTTAGACAGGCGTTAGAGACCCGCTCAATATCGGCAGTTCCTACTAGTTTCTGCTATCGTGGTGAGCTAGGGATAGTTGAGGGAGGGGGTGGAAGCATATTGATCAACCTTCTCAGTCATCAGCATCCATTGCATGACTCTCCCTGGTTCTAGCTTGGATCAATGTCTAAGCCCCCTTTCCATCAGGCTAGGACCAGGGAGGGTCACACAATGACTCCAGATATATTGCCAGTCTCCAGGGCATGGTCCTGTCCCTTGCCTCTGCCATTCATGAGTGACCTTTAAACCTTTAAAGGAAACCGACCAGGTCAACATGTGAACCCTATTCTCCATTTCAATTGAGTTCAACAGAACTCTAGAATTCTAAAGAGACCAATTCTTAATGAAATGCGGAGATAGAGAAGAACAAAATTAGTGAAATTGGAGGGTTAAAATGCTGTTACTAAGACATAAATTTTTCTATATGCAATGTAAAAGGTATACATTACCAATAGATTTAAATGGATTTATAAAGGAATATAATGTAAATGAATAGAACATAACAGAAAATTACATAACAGTTGAAATTGCTGTTACTACTCCCACTTCTTTTCTTATTACCAAATTCCCGTAATATATATTTTTTTCAATCTTTTCTTTCTTATGTCTCCATGTTATCAAACGCTATCATGAGCTAAAAAAAAACACGAATTTCGAGTTTGTTACAAAATCTACTAAATTACATTTTTTCTTTTTACAAAATTCGACAAAAAAAAAATACTGTATATATTGCCAAATTCTTTTTTTTATTTTCTTTTGTACCACGGTATTGACGACTATGCTGACCTCGTTTCCATTTTCTTTTGATCTGCGTTGCTGCCTCCAAGGGTTTTCCTTTATACAACAGGGCTCAGTTTCATCTGCTGTTACATTCGGGCCGACTTTCATCTGATATTTTGGTTGCTGCCGAGTCGAGCAATGAACCCAATCCTGCTTTTTGTGTCCCTGAGTTTACTAGGTTTTGTAAATATGATCTACACTTTTAAATGCTTTATATCTATGCTATTTTCAAACTCAGTGTAAACATGGCGTTATACAACGATCTCTAAATGTCTTGTAACTTTTGCATACACTTTTTTTATGGCTATATACTGTATAAAGCATAACATATACAGTGTTGTTAATTTTTTTTTTAATTTCTACATATGCAATATCTTCATTTCTCGCCCACTGCCACGCCATTCTCATATCATTAAGTAAAAGTATAATTCATATATATATATATATATATATATATATATATATATATATATATATATATATATATATATATATATATATATATATATATATATATATACATATATATATACACACACACACACACATATATATATATATATATATATATATATAAATTATGTATATATATATATATATATATATATATACGTATATATATATATATATATATATATATATATATATATATATATATATATATGTATATATATATATATATATATATATATATATCTATATATATACATATATATATATATATATATATATATATATATATATATATGTATATATAAATGTACATATATATATATATATATATATATATATATATATATATAAATATATATACATATACATATATATATGTGTGTATATTATATATATGTGTGTGTATTTATATAATATATATATATATATATATATATATATATATATATATATATATATATATATATTAAGATACCTACATTATAATTACTATTATTATTATTATCATTATTGTTATAACTTTTATTATTATTTTTATTATTATTATAGTTTTTATTATTATTATAATTATTATTATTATTATTATTATTATTATCATTATTATTATTATTATTATTATTATTATTTTTAATTCAGCTATTATTATTATTATTATTATTATTATTAATTCAGCTATTATTATTATTATTATTATTATTATTATTATTATTATTATTATTATTATTATTTTTAATTCAGCTATTATTGTTATTATTATTATTATTATTATTATTATTATTATTATTATTATTATTATTATTATTATTATTATTATTATTAATTCAGCTATTATTATTATTATTATTATTATTATTATTATTATTATTATTATTATTATTATTATTATTATTTCCAGCTAAGGCACAATCCTAGTTGATAAAGAAGGATGCCATAAGCCCAATAGCTCCGACAATGGAAAATAGCCCAGTGACGAAAAGAAATGAGTAAATGAATGAACTGCAAGAGAAGTAATGAACAAAAGAGAAATACTGCCTACGATTATCCATGGTTATAGATTGACTATTGCATTTCACAATAACATGCTCTCTCTCTCTCTCTCTCTCTCTCTCTCTCTCCTCTCTCTCTCTCTCTCTCTCTCTCTCTCTCTCTCTCTCTCTCTTTTATGTGTGCATATGTGTATGGTCATATGAGCGTTTATAATTGTGTTTCTTTATGTATTTGTATTTGTATGCTAGGATGTATGTATGTGTGAGTTTGTGTGTATGTGTACATATTGTATGTAGGTATATGTTTATGTACTGTATGTACATATGTAGGTCTGTATGTACATGTAATTGTATTTGTGTGTGTCTTCAACTAGGGCATACCAATTGTATGTCCTTACTTTCATGTTAAATAAATCTGGTCCATATAAAAGCTTCGTGCTTAATGGACTTGGGTTGTACTATTAATGTTTATAACACATTTTTATTGTAACAATTGCCATTAGAAATATCAATACCAATATCTTCCCTCCTTTTACAAAGAATTTTTAAATACAATCACATTGCTCTTCAAACAATTCTGTATACACTAAAAGACATATATCCATTAATCTCTATCTCCCTATTGGACCCCCTAATTCCCCCCTAAAAGAACCTGGACCCCAAGCTCCTCCGCACCAACGTCAACCCTGTCCTAAACGCACCCCTAACAGAGAGAGAGAGAGAGAGAGAGAGAGAGAGAGAGAGAGAGAGAGAGAGAGAGAGAGAGAGAGATTAGGGACTTGAGAAATTCCTACTAATGTGACAGATATGATATTTTCCTAATCAGTTTGGTTATATTTACACAAATTTTGAAATATCAAAGTTATGAAAAATATAGTTGCAAGTTACTGTAGGTAATGCCTTGATTAAATTATATTAATGGAACCATTGAATTTCCCATATGACTAATTTCAGTTTAGTAAAAGTGTTAATATACAATAATGTTAGGCTGAAAAATTAACTAATTCATGATGGTATGGGTAATTGATTTTCATCATGTTATTAAATTTCATCTGAAATTTAATAATTTTTTTGTGTGTAAACTTTGATGGAAATTGAAATAATTTCCCAATTGTTGGTCATGGAACACTGGAGTTAAAATAATTTGTATTAGATATACGTCAGTCAACTGACTGTATAATCAACCAATATATCTCTAGAACTTTAGTTTCTTTTCCTTGTGTCTTTTATAATGAAGTTGCAACTTGATTTTCAAAATGTTAATATAATGTTTCTAAAATACAAAAGCAAACACGTCGTTTTTTCGTCATGATAAAAGGTGTCATGAGTTATTCCAGTAAGACTGTAATCCCATCTATTAAGAGCTGCATAAAAAGTCCTGAATTATTCTTGAGTTATTAACATCATTTGATAAGTAAAATTTCACCTTCAATTTCTCAATATTCATAGAAAAAAATTGTGAATTGTTGAAAAAATTGTTTTTTACTTATAATATCATCTAACAATAAATAAATTTTCGAATGAAGATCGTAAATAAATTGCATATTTTGTCATAATAAATCACCTTTAAGCCAGGAATAAAATATGATAGGTCCGTGACATGGAGAGATCTAACGAGAAGATAAAACCTGAACGTGTTTTAAGAATTCTGGCTCTGAAATAAAGATATGAACAAACCTAGTTTTAAAAGCTCAGTGTCTATTTCTTTTCTTCCTAAGCAGGGTTTAGCATTCCAGTTCTATTTGTGTTTCTCCTGTGAATCAAAACTCAACATTCTCTAAGAAAAAATAAAACTATTTGCGAAGCAAAAAGACGGAAAATATCCTTTCAGAATGCGCTTTCCCTTTGTGACTCGACAAACGGCAATGATTCTCTCGCTTTTATCTTTTGTTAAATCAATTCGGAATCTTTGCAAAGAGTTTTATTCCGGCTTTAAAATGTTCTTCGTAAGCAGGTAGTTAAAGCGGTGGAACGTCAAACGTTAGAACATGCAGCAAACGTTTTTATGTTGAACACTTTGACATATTGTTTAGTTGTTGTTTTATAAGAAAAACTAGCGAAAACTGTGTCGGAAGGACTAGAAATGAGAAGCTATCCATAACGAGGTAGAATTTCTTAGCATTCAAGAAATTTCTTTATAAAAATAGAGTAAGATACTTCGACTAAAATTCATGAGAGAGAGAGAGAGAGAGAGAGAGAGAGAGAGAGAGAGAGAGAGAGAGAGAGAGAGAGAGAGAGAGAGAGAGAGAGAGAGGGGGGGGGGAGTTATTAATACTAGATATTAGATAAAAACTGAAAGACTATTAATACTTGATATTATATAGAAATGGGGAGGGAGAGAGAGTGTGTGCATGTATGTAATCATTTCGATAGGTGAAATTATCCAGAGGAAAATAGAGAAGAGAGCTTTCAGAAAAAAATGAAAATGTCAGAAGAAGAAGAAGAAAAAGAAGAAGAAGAAGAAGAAAAAGAAGAAGAAGAAGAAGACGAAGAAGAAGAAGAAGAAAAAGAAGAAGAAGAAGAAGACGAAGAAGAAGTAGAAGAGGAGGCTGCCCTTCAACGAAACTGCAAATATGCACTTAAAGTCTTCATTTTAAGAAAGGAGAGTCATGGGACGATCTTATTGACAACGAGGAGCCGAAACTTCACTATCCGCGAAATTGGGTGTGCAAAAGGTTTCGGGGATATTTTGTATTTTCAACCCCGAATGTCCTCCGAAGAAGATCCCAATTGGATACTTGAAGAACGTTTATGACTTCATGTGTTCGGCGATTGTATGGGACATTCTTGTGTAGCGCAATTAGCATTCTGATTGGTTAGCTACACTCACTAAGCACTAACAACTATAATCCTGATTGAGTTTATAATGCGGATGTTATGCTTCTATAGAATTAGTAGGGCATTGAGTGATCTGTTGATTTTTTTTATGATTTTGTTCTGCATAAAATATTAATATATACATACAGTATATACTGTATATATGTGTATTTATACATACAGTACATATTCACTTATATGCATACATATGTATAGATATGTGTTGCTATATAAATATATATATATATATATATATATATATATATATATATATATATATATATATATATATATATATATATATATATACATTCCAGTCTACTTGATTTTTTTATACACACACTAAGACATACACACACACACACACACATATATATATATATATATATATATATATATATATATATATATATATATATATATATATATATGTGTGTGTGTGTGTGTGTGTATGTCTTAGTGTGTGTATAAAAAAAATCAAGTCGACTGGAATGGCCTTTTGGGTGATCTTTTGCATTTAAATTGATCACAATTGTATAAAAGTAACCCTCATGTGTTACAAGACTGACTGAAGGACAAACCCTGGTTCAATTAAGATTGTAGACGTGCTTATTTGGAGAACCACGAGGAATATCATCCTTTGATAATGCAACATATCAGATTTGACCTGGAATAACTATACTCAGCTAAGAGCTGTTGCTTAGAAAGTTTTGCTTAACAGGAACAACTATTATTGTGCGGCATTTCATCAGATTTAAAAATAAAAGACGTAACAACTGTGTATATGTGGCTAAAATGATACAATGTGCCGAGTATTCCCTCAAGCAAGAGAACTTTACCCCAAGACAGCGAAACACCATGCTACCGAGGCTATGGCATTATCCAAGACTAGAGAACAATGGTTTGATATTGGATTGTCCTAAGAGTGAAGTCTAGGTCATCATTGTACTTCTTCAGTTGACCATTAAAAAAAGAAAAAAAAAATTCTAAATCTGAGTGTCGTCTCATTTCGAAAAATTTAATGAAAATTTTTATGTTTCTTTTCCTTCTCTATTAAAAAGGTTATTTTCTCTTTTAGCAGTACCTTTAAATATACTTGGAGACATGTAAAACAAATAATTGATATTTATAGACAGTTTACCAGGAAATTTGAAGATTATGTAAAAAAAAAGAGAGAGAATGATAATCTGTTTTTTATGAAATAAGAGTGAATATTTCTTATTTCAACAAGTACCCCAATGATCTATTACCAGCATTGATGATATATTTAGGTCAATATTGAATAGAGTATTTTCGTAAGAGCCTCAGTTTAATTTATTATTGATATTTTCATGGCTTCACTAGGGAAGTTTAATAATTCAAAAATATATATGCTCATTCTTACGAAATAAATCTATAATATATGCACTAAAAAACTAAAATATTTCTGTCAATCGAAATTTCCAAGGCTTTTGTGCACCGGCAAAAGTCACACCTGAGTTACGGTTCAGATTGCATTGCTAACGCTTTACATTAACTGGATTTTCCAACTGAACAAAAAGTGAAAGATTCAGGAGAGAAAGGTGGATAAAACAAATGAAT
>NC_090734.1:6498221-6515721 GCF_036898095.1 Palaemon carinicauda
CTAAAGCTACAGATCAGCTGACGAAATCAAATGACGTCCTAATACCTAACTGCGATCGAACATAGATTTAAGCTAAGTATAAGTTTATATTGTGTGTAATATTTATCTGACATGTTCTGTTGAAAATTGTTCAATTAATGTTTTTGTTCCTTTTGTTGTTGCTAGTTGGTTAGCTAATTATATATTCTAATGTTTATTAATTTTCTTTTTGGGTAAACCTGTGTTACCCAGTGATAACTTATGCATTATTATTACTATAATTATTGGTCATTTACGCTTGAAGGGAAACCCAGCATATTGTATATTTTCGTTTTGACGGCAAATCCTTTGAAGCGTAAACTACTTAACAACCCTTTCGGAACTATCTGCTGGTGGTCTTGTTTTTTACAGTAATACGAATACTAAAGGAAACATCGCCAGGAGAGAGAAGTAGAGTTGAAAGGAGGTTTTCGTACTGGACGGACGGCAGGCTATTACAGGAGTAATGATATCCAGAATTTGTTGAAGTCATATAATGGAGGAGTAACATAAACTTGCTTTTCTCCGCCATCCTGCAAAAGACGAGACCAGCCATAAGCGTCGTAACATCAGGACACTATCTCCGCCGAATTTCCAAGGATATGCTGACTTCTAAAGTGATTCCCTATCAATTTGTTTATCGTGGATAAATATTCCCTTGCTCGATTCCCAATTAATAAACCCTGTGAATTTGGTATTTAAACTATTCCTAATTTATCACTGCTGTAACTTTGCGTGTTACCATATGAAAGTTTTTAGGATTAGAGGCAGTTTTTACTTTATTAGCCTATGTTATGTTATGTTTACTTTACGCCGAAGTTTTCGGATCATCAGGCCTTTCGTGGTTAGGTGGTTGCCACGTTAAATTGGAGCAGAATATATAGGCTATATATATTTTATTGCCCAGAATTAAAATTAATTGTAAGGTTAACTATTGAGTTTAGTGACTTGAGTTAAATAGCAGAGCTTGCGCCTTTACCTTAAAAATCGTATTTTACTACAGTTATTGAATTGAGTGATTTAACAGAACTTTATTTTACCTTTTGAAAATAGTATTTCGTTTATGTCCTCAGGGTTTCTTGAAAAGCGAGGAGGGTAGGAGAAGGAAGACAGCATACCTGTAGTTACTTCTGACGCAGGAAAATCCTTCTCTACGACAACAAGCCCACCAGCAACCAGTTCTAAATTTAACTTCACATGGAAGTTCAACCTTTCATTAAAGTGAACCTTCCATCGTACAAGTTTTCAATGTAAAGCACCTCAGAGAGAGAGAGAGAGAGAGAGAGAGAGAGGGAGAGAGAGAGAATCACATAACTAATGAAAAGAGCTTTAAACGAAACTTATGAGAACCACATAAAATTAATTGTAAATAAATATGAATAAGCTTAAAAGGAAAAATATGTAACGAACTGTCATTTATTTATCGAAATGCAAGAAAAATAACTTGAATATATACTGATTGATATAAAATTATTTGTAAATAAGTAATTATTAGGCTTAAAATAAAATTATATTGCAACCTTTTATTTCATTACCCAAATGAAAGTAAAATAAGTTGCCAATACGTGTGATATGCATATGTTGTAGCATGGTGCGTTCGTACATACCATGCAGTACGGTTAATTGTGATTTTAACTTAAATATGTACTTATTGATACAAAAATATGTATTTATTGATACAAAATTAGTTTTAAATAGATAATCATTAGCCTAAATATGTTACGATCTTTTATTTCATTACCGAAACGAAAGAAAAACATGCATACGTCATAGTATTGTGCGTTCGTACAAACAATAGTTTTGTTTAGTGTGTTTATTACCTTGGAATGTAATTAATGATAATTCAGAGTAAATAAATAATCATATTAAAAGGAATAATGAGAGAGAGAGAGAGAGAGAGAGAGAGAGAGAGAGAGAGAGAGAGAGAGAGAGAGAGAGAGAGAGAGCGCCGACACTGGTGACGTTTGCTTGCAAAGCGGGGCATTCAATTTCAATCATGAGTGTGCGTAGCCATCATCACCCATGTGTGTGGTTTGCAATAGGACGAAAAATGATTTCCCGTTCTGATTTTTCATGCTTTTCCTCAGAATAAAGAAAGGTTATAAAATCATCACATCTGTGACAAAGTACATGATGACTTTTAGAGAAAATGAAGAAATAAAAGAGACCAAAGCAAAATTGAATGTTGGTGCAGGGTTATTCCGAAATAAATATTTGAGAATATTTAAAATACGATGGACGCCTCTAGGCGGAAAGAAAATATATTTATATGTGATTTTCGACTAGAAAAAAATATGGTATTTTTTTACTTATGGACATTAATTGCTTTCAACATAGAATATAGGTATTTCTGCTGTATTATGATGTGAATAGAATGATTTTGAGGGTGCTAGGGCAATTCGGCCCTGGTGAATTCGTCGTTGCCCAATTCGTCTCACTCAATTCATCGTTGCTCAATTTGTCCCCAAGTCAATTCGTCGTTGGGCAACTTGTCCCCAAGACACTAGGTTGTTTAACTGTTTTATTTATTATTTTCTGTTTTGGACAGTTAGAAATAAAAGGTATTTACTTAGAGTTACTTCTAAAGAATACACCTGTACCAACCGTGTGTCACACGATCGTACATAAATTATTTTGTATATATTATGCTTGTATCTGCGCTCTTCCCTCGCACTAAAAAGAACCAGAATAGACATGTTGGCGTGTCGCCTATGTAACATTGTCATTTTATTGAACATGTATTTTTCTGTTGCCTTGAGGTTTTGTATATAAAGGAGTGTGTTCTTTAATAAAGATACTCAGTTGATTGCATCCTGCCTTTGAGTTCACAACCCTCTCTCGAGGACACCTTCCCAGAAATATCCGACTGGCTTTGTGAACAAGGAGACACCGCAATAGCGTATGACGCCCTCAAAACATACCTTCTCCAGCAATCCTCACCGTCGCCAGCCGCCCGTATAGCAAAGCTTTTTCAGCTCTCGCAACAACCGTTGGGGGACCAAAGTGCTTTGCTTGCCCTCAGGGAAATGACCAGTATCGCTCGCCTTCAACATGCCGCAGACGGCTCTCCTCGTGAGGTGAACCTACTTCGTGCCCTTTGGATACGCCGTTTACCCGGACCTATACGCACTGCCATACCCGATGTCGATAGTTTACCCATAAAGGACTTGATGACCAAAGCCGACGCCCTTATGGACAGCCACTTCAAGACCTCCATCAACGCCTCCACCCTTGACGAAGAGGATACCTATTCAACGTCAACCGACGCTAACATGAATGCCGTAGGACATACACGCCTACCCCGTGACGTGACGAAGCAGCGACAAAGCCGCCCAACACCCACCAATCGCTCGCGCCCCAACGAACGACTTCTACAGCCACTTACTACCTCCCATCCGCCGCAGTTTTGCTACTACCACTTCAGATTCGGGGCAACCGCGAAGAAATGTGCCAAGGATTGTCAGTGGCCAAAAAATATGTAAGTAGGCCATCGCTCGTGGCGGTGGCCTCCCATGTTTCTAATCTTTTCTTTTTACAGGATGCAGGAACGGGCATGCGATTTTTGGTAGATATGGGTGCTTGTCGTTCTCTTTTGCCAAGGAAACTCTTCAAGGCACGACGTAGTCTGTCTACATCTGCCGACGTCCGCTTGGTAGCTGCCAACGGATCTGCGATACCCACCTACGGTTACGAGAACCTCACATTATCGTTCGGAAACGGTAAATTCAATTGGAAGTTTCTCGTTGCTGACGTCACAATGCCAATCCTCGGTGCGGATTTCCTCTCTCATTTCTACCTTCTGGTCGATGTCGCCCACCGACGATTGGTCAACGCAGACTCGTACTTGTCGACACCTCTTCAACCCGCCCCCTCTAACCTCGCTCTCCACATCAGCACACCCACGGATGCCTGCGACCACCTCCTCATGTCGTACCCGGAAGTTTTCCGTCTAGAACTTTGCCAAACGCCCACGGTTCCTGCCAAGCACGGTATTTATCACCATATCAAGACGACGGGACCCCTAGTCTTCGCAAAATTCAGACGTCTGGCACTGGAACGATTGGCGGCCGCCAAACAGACGTTCGCCGAAATGGAGGAAATGGGCCTTTGCCAAAAGGCCTCCAGCCCATGGTCGTCACCCTTACACATCGTTCTCAAGAAAGATGGCTCCCTACGTTCGTGCGGGGATTACAGGCGCCTGAACATGCAAACAGAACCGGATCACTACCCCCTCCCAAACATTGCCGACGTGACCTCCTACCTGCACAAAGCGAAGGTTTTCTCTACGCTCGACCTCCTGAAGGGGTATTATCAGGTGCCTATGAACCCAGAAGACATCCCCAAGACCGCCATCACCACTCCGTTTGGTACATACACCTTCAATTACTCCTGTTTTGGCCTTCGTAATACTGGGGTCACGTTTCAACGTCTCATGAATGGCATCTTAGGGACCTCCCTTTCTGTGTATGTTATGTGGACGATATACTTGTGTTCTCCTCCTCAGAAGAGGAACACCTCCGTCACCTGCGCATCATGCTCGACCGACTGCAACAAAACGGCCTTGTAGTCCGGTACGACAAGTGTACCTTTGGCGCCAACGAAGTGTCGTTCTTAGGGCACCGCATCACTCCTGAAGGATTCCATCCCCTCCCTGAGAAGGTAGCAGCCTTTCAGAACTTCCCCGCGCCCTCAACCATCAAAGCTCTGCAGGAATTCTTGGGCATGATCAACTATTATCACCGTTTTCTGCCAGCCATTGCCGTCACCCTTGCTCCCCTCTACGCCTCCCTCAAGGGCAAGCCAAAGGACCTGAAGTGGGGTCCCCTTCAAGAAGCAACCTTCTACAATGCAAAGAAGGCCCTATCAACTGCTGCGGCTCTCACTTTTCCTATCCCACACGCCCCTCTCCTTCTCTCCACCGATGCCAGCGATGTCGCTATTGGTGCAGTACTCGAGCAGGTGGTCAACGGCTCGCCCCGTCCATTGGCCTTCTTCAGCAGAAAACTGTCCAAGGCAGAATCGGGCTATTCTACCTTCGATCGAGAATTGCTGGCGGTGCACTTGGCTGTCCGTCACTTTCGTCATTTCTTAGAAGGTACGCCCTTCGTCATTCGCACAAACCACATGCCTCTGGTGCACGTCTTTACTCGACAGTCTGATGCCTGGTCCGCCCGGCAACGCCGACATCTCTCCGCTTGTGGCTGAATACAATTGCACCCTTCAATACGTCCCTGGAAAAATGAATCCCGTTGCCGATGCCCTGTCAAGAAACATGTTGGCTGCCGTTCAACTGGGATTGGATTACAACGCCCTGGCTGAAGCCCAACGACAGGATCCAGAATATCAATCATGTAAGACATCCTGCACGTCCCTCCGTTGGGAAGACTTTCCCCCTCGACGACTCCAACACCACCCTCCTCTGTGACGTCAGTACTGGCAGACCACGACCTTGGATTCCTGCACCCATGCGCCGACAGGTGTTTGATTTCATTCACGGCCTTTCACATCCCTCGTTCCGTTCTACTGCACAGCTGCTGAAGGCAAAGTTCATTTGGGACGGCATTTCTAAGGATGCTAAGGATTTGGTCCGCGCCTGTACTTCTTGCCATACTTCCAAAGTACATCGACACACGGATTCAGGAGTGGGCACCTCTCCTCAACCTCAGCGTCGTTTCGCACACATTCACGTCGACGTTGTAGGCCCCCTACCCACATCACAAGGACATCGTTACCTGTTTACCGTCATCGACCGCTCCACTCCACCCGTTGGCCTGAAGCCATTCCCATGGAAACTGCAACGTCCGCCTCATGTACATCTGCCTTACTCTCTGGATGGATTGCAAGATTTGGTATCCCTGATCATATTACTTCTGACAGAGGAACCACTTTCACCTCTCAATTGTGGATATCATTAGCGAATCTCCTGGGCATCACCCTACATCAAACAACGGCCTACAACCCCGCTGCCAATGGAATGGTTGAACGTTTTCATCGCACCCTCAAAGCCGCTTTGATGTCCCGGTGCAAGGATTCAAACCTGTTTACTCAGCTTCCCTGGGTCCTCCTGGGACTAAGGACCACTCCTAAAGACACCCCCGACGTCTCGGCAGCTGAAATGGTGTATGGCGACCCGTTGGTCGTCCCGGCCGAATTTTTTCCTTCTACAACCTCCTCCGATGATCTCCAGCGCATACGTCATGTCGTGGGAAAATTTACTCCATGCCGCCAGACTTACAAGCCCCCCGCGAAGCATCACATACCTACAGACTTGCATTCTGCAACGAACGTCTTCCTGCGCAACGACACTACCAAGCCACCGCTAACGCCCCCTTACACGGGCCCTTTACTTGTGATCCGACGCAGTCCGAAAGCATTCCTACTAAACATTCGTGGCAAAGAAGACTGGGTCTCCATTGATCGTCTAAAACCTGATTATCTACTGCCAGATGACCCGCCTACAGTTTGCCTCTCTAGAGCAGGGCGCCTTATTTAACATGTACAGTATGTCATTTTTAGGGGGGGAGCCATGTACCAACCGTGTGTCACACGATCGTACATAAATTATTTTGTATATATTATGCTTGTATCTGCGCTCTTCCCTCGCCCTATGAACCAGAATAGACATGTTGGCGTGTCGCCTATGTAACATTGTCATTTTCTCGAACATGTATTTTCCTATTGCCTTGAGGTTTTGTATATAAAGGAGTGTGTTCTTTAATAAAGATACTCAGTTGATTGCATCCTGCCTTTGAGTTCACAACCCTCTCTCGGCTCGTCACACACCCATCCAACAACATGGCCACCTGCAAGATTTTAATTTCAGAGAGAAGGAAAAAACAAAGTTGTTGATGAAGACAATTATATATATACTAAGAATAAGGAGAGTGCAGATAGACTGAAGATCTACTGGAGGTGTGAAAATCGTGCATGCAAGGCGAGACTTCATACTGATGAAAACTATTTAGAGATTAAGAAGGTTGGTATCCACAATCAAGCTTCAACAGCCGCAGAGGTAAATGCGAAGACTGTGGTCTCAAATATTAAAGCAAAGTCAATTTCATCTCGTGATGCACCTCGCTCAATAATTGCTGGTGAAGTTGAAAAATTAAACGATTGTGCTTTATCACAAATTCCTTGGTTGGAACAACTCGGTAAGAATATCAGACGTTGGAGGCAAGCAGATTTTGATTATCCCCCAACCCCACAAACAAATGTTGGGTTCTCCATTCCAAGTGAATACTCTTGCTTAGACACTTATGAAATTTTTTTAAAGTATGATAGTGGAATCACAGATTCAAGCAGAATATTGATATTTGCAAGTGATGAAGCGCTGAGACATTTAAAAGTGTACAAGACTTGGGCGGCAGACAGAATATTTCAATGCTGTTCTTGTATATTTTTCAATTATATATAGTGCACGTACAGATCGATAATTTAAATGTCCCACGATTGCTTGCATTACTATCAAACAAAAGCCAAAACACATATAATAGACTTTTTGCCAAAATAAATGAATTGCTGCAGGACGAATGCCCAGATTGCATACTTAAGGATTTTGAAAAAGCAGTGCATAATGGATTTCTTGAATCGTTTCCTGCCTCAAATTTAGCGTGCTGTTTGTTTCATTTAGGGTAAAATGTGTACAAGCATATAGTTCAAGAAAGAATGAAAAGAAGATATCACCAAGATGACAGTTTTAGCCTTAAAATGAGCTGATTTGTTGCCCTTGCCTTCTTACTGGTAGATGATGATGTCGATGGCTACCAGGAACTTGTAGATGATGATGATATGCCACAGTCGGTAGTTTCCTATTTTGAGAATAATTACATAGGACCCCTTAGAGGAAGAGGAGAAAGGAGGCGACGTCTTGAACCACCATATCCATTAACTATTTGGATATGTTTGGGATAGCTGCATGTCTGGGATTGCTAGAACTACAATTAATTTAGAAGCCTACCACAGAGCACTAAAAGACACAGTGAATATGTGTCATCCAAATATTTGGAAGCTCATAGATGTTTTGAAATGTGAGGAAAGGTTTGCTAGTTCTAAACTGCAGAAATTTATCCAAGGAGATGAGCCAATGCAAAATAAAAAAATATAGAGACATGAATTTGCTTATAAAAAATGTCATGGAGAAATATGATCCCAACCTAAAAATTACCTCTGAAAGCAATCGCACACAATCTTAAATTTTAGAAATTAAATGCTTAACCAATATTTTTAAGAATTTGATTGTAACTTGTCTACTATTTTCATTATATATTATCTTGTACTATAAATTTGACTGAAAATAAACACTACACATGTTTTTTTTGTATTTATATTGTAACTTCCCCCTTTCCTAAAAAAAGATACAATATTAGAAGCAAAGTTTATAAAAACTACTTTCAAACTAAAATTATCGCTATACCATTCTTTTTTTAAGGAGCAAAGTTTTGAAAAAGTACTTTTGAGCTAAAATTGTCGTTAGACAATTCTTTTTTTTTTTAAGGAACAAAGTTTTAAAAAGTACTTTTGAACTAAAATTGCCATTAGGCAATTCCTTTTTTGAGTAAGCAAAAAAGGTCCAATATGTAAGACAAAAAAAAAAAAGAGAGTGTCGAGAATGCGAAAATAAGTCATTAAACTCGACGATTTGCCCAACAAAGAATTGACTTGGGGACAAATTGAGCAACGATCAATTGAGCAGCGACGAATTGAGCAACGACGAATTGCCGTCGACAAAATGACCGGACACCATTTTGAGGTTTATTTCCATCGCAAATGAATACCTATCCTTCCACCACCCCTCCCCCTATGGGTAACAATCTGGGGAAACCTCCTTGGGAAGCGAGGTTTTGGGTGTGGTAAAAACAGGGCAAAATGGAGGAAAAAGAATATAACACTTAAACATATAAAAATGGATTGGTATACAGGTATATACTGAATTCGAAATACATCAAAACACTGGAAATGGGAAAACCCGAGCCAAGAATTTTATATGAGAAAATGGCACACAAATGCAGTATATAACCAGTTATTGCACGTCACATTGTAGTTGTGCACTAACCTAACCTAACCTAACGTTTTTCTTGATTTGTATAAGAACTACAGTAGCTTACCGTATTAATGTCCATAACTAAAATAATACCAAAAATATTCTTGCCATTTGAAACCCCAACAACCAGCCTAACCTTCCTGGTAGTGTACATCAGTAGCCTAATCATGTCAACAGTAAACCTAACCATATCAGCAGTACCATAACCCTGCCAACAACTACCTAACCATGTCAACAGTAATTTGCAGTGGAAATGAAGCTATCTTGCAAAACATATCAAAATCAATTAGAAAAACTATATTTTCTTGTCATTTAGAGGCGTCAATCGTATTTCAAATGAATACCTTAGTTATATTTGCATATCTTGAAAATCTCTAGAAATATGAAATAAACATACTAATTCCTATCACTGTCATACAATTCGGGAATATTTGGTCTCCATGCCTTTTTCAGATAGGCTACTCACAACAACTTTGATATACTGTATATATACTGTAGTTGTTATATTCTCAGCAGCTTACCCTTGGGTTGTAGTTATAAATGTTTACCTTAATTTTTCATTCATAAGCAACTATTTAGCAAACCAAAGTTGTTTCATCAGGAAGGATGGATCTTGTGGGACCATTCATATGGGAGAGCATAAGTAAGTGACTTAAGTTAGTGCTTTACTTTAATCTCAAGTTCACTAACCTTTTAATATATGATTGAATTTTCCTATATGTATGGATAAAAGCATTCAAAATTAAAGAAAATTACATGCAAACCAGCATATCTGCTCCCACAAGATCCATTCTTACCGTTCCATCTATGTTTCTGCATTATATGCTCATAATAGTACAATTTTTTAAATTAAATCTTGTAATTGGTACCAACTCCCCACATAGTATTCCAAAGTAAATTTACCATTTGGCAGCAAATGTACGCAGTAATACAGTAGTAATAAATTGGCAAAAAGTTTTGACAACCTAAGTTATTTACTTGTACTGTACATGATGCAAAAAGAAACATGGTTCAAGTCAATTAGAATAAGTGTTTCAATTTTTTTTCAGGAATGTGCATGCTTCTTGCAGAAATGGCATTTTACTAGAAAATACCAGGCAGAAGTGTTGGTTACATTACCTTCATAAAAGGGTGCCAATTGAATATGCATTTTTGAGAACTCCCACAATTAGGCTATGAGATTTTAATAAATTGTTATAAATAGGTTCTGACTTGATCAAGAACTTAATAAATAACCATAAAATATAATAAACTGTATTATATTTGTCTGACACATATGTATTGTTTTATGTACAGTATATAATATTTTAGGAATAAGTACCAAAATATCAGATATATAATTATTAAGAAATACTGTATATTGTAACTTCCCTTAGACATGGATTTCAACTTCCCTCAAATGACAAATGATGAATTTCCATCCTGCTTCATAATATCTATGTCTATGTATTTGCAGATGCTTACAGTGGATTAGAGTTGTCAATTTTAAATGTCTTCTTGATACATACATACATATACCAAGGCACTTCCCCCAATTCTGGGGGGTAGCCGACATCAACAAATGAAACAAAACAAATAAGGGGACCTCTACGCTCTACGTTCCTCCAGCCTAACAAGGGACTCAACCGAGTTCAGCTGGTACTGCTAGGGTGCCACAGCCCAGCCTCCCACATTATCCACCACAGATGAAGCTTCATAATGCTGAATCCCCTACTGCTGCTACCTCCGCGTTCATCTAAGGCATCGGAGGCATCAGCAGGGCCTACCGGAACTACGTCACAATCGCTTGCCATTCATTCCTATTTCTAGCACACTCTCTTGCCTCTCTCACATCTATCCTCCTATCACCCAGAGCTTTCTTCACTCCATCCATCCACCCAAACCTTGGCCTTCCTCTTGTACTTCTCCCATCAACTCTTGCATTCATCACCTTCTTTAGCAGACAGCCATTTTCCATTCTCTCAACATGGCCAAACCACCTCAACACATTCATATCCACTCTAGCTGCTAACTCATTTCTTACACCCGTTCTCACTCTCACCACTTCGTTCCTAACCCTATCTACTCGAGATACACCAGCCATACTCCTTAGACACTTCATCTCAAACACATTCAATTTCTGTCTCTCCGTCACTTTCATTCCCCACAACTCCGATCCATACATCAAAGTTAGTACAATCACTTTCTCATATAGAACTCTTTTTACATTCATGCCCAACCCTCTATTTTTCACTACTCCCTTAACTGCCCCCAACACTTTGCAACCTTCATTCACTCTCCGACGTACATCTGCTTCCACTCCACCATTTGCTGCAACAACAGACCCCAAGTACTTAAATTGATCCACTTCCTCAAGTAAATCTCCATTCAACCTTGCACCACCTTCCCTTCTCGTACATCTCATAACCTTACTTTTACCCACATTAACTCTCAACTTCCTTCTCTCACACACTCTTCCAAATTCTGTCACTAATCGGCCAAGCTTCTCTTCTGTACTGCAACTAGTACAGTATCATCCGCAAACAACAACTGATTTACCTCCCATTCATGGTCATTCTTGTCTACCAGTTTTAATCCTCGTCCAAGCACTCGAGCATTCACCTCTCTCACCACTCCATCAACAAACAAGTTAAACAACCACGGTGACATCACACATCCCTGTCTCAGCCCCACTCTCACCGGAAACCAATCACTCACTTCATTTCCTATCCTAGCATATGCTTTACTACCTTTGTAGAAACTTTTCACTGCTTGCAACAACTTTCCACTAACTCCATATAACCTCATCACATTCCACATTGCTTCCCTATCAACTCTATCATATGCTTTCTCCAGATCCATAAACGCAACATTCACCTCCTTACCTTTTGCTAAATATTTCTCGCATATCTGTATAACTGTAAAAATCTGATTCATACAACCCCTACCTCTTCTAAAACCACCCTGTACTTCCAAGATTGTATTCTCTGTTGTATCCTTAATCCTATTAATCATTAGTCTACCATACACTTTTCCAACTACACTCAACTAACTATTACCTCTTGAATTACAACACTCATGCACATCTCCCTTACCCTTATATAGTGGTACAATACATGCAAAAACCCAATCTACTGGTACCATTGACAACACAAAACACATATTAAACAATCTCACCAACCATTCAAGTACAGTCACACCCCCTTCCTTCAACATCTCAGCTTTCACACCATCCATACCAGATGCTTTTCCTACTCTCGTTTCATCCAGTGCTCTCCTCACTATATATATATATATATATATATATATATATATATATATATATATATATATATATATATATGTATATATATATATATATATATATATATATATATATATATATATATATATATATGTATATATATATATATATATATATATATATATATATATATATATATATATATATATATTTATATATATATATATATATATATATATATATATATATATATATATATAAATACCCATGTATATAATCCTCTTTAAGGAAAGAGCATCATTATACATTAAATAAAATTGTTTCCTTGTTGATTAATATATATCTAATAATCGTTTGCGATATTTCATCTTTTGCAATTAAATAAATTCTGACATTATCTATCTCTCTCTCTCTCTCTCTCTCTCTCTCTCTCTCTCTCTCTCTCTCTCTCTCTCTCTCTCTCTCTCTCTCTATATATATATATATATATATATATTTATATATATTTATATTTATATATTCATACATGTAATGAGTACTATCAATATACACCATCTCCATTAAGAAAGTCTCTAAAGAAACATTTTTAAACTGTAACTGGAGAGACTTTACCTTGATCTCCTTTTTACCTTCCTATCACACTGGTATATTATATCAAAAAAGTTAATATTTATTTTGCAACAATGATGAGGCACATGATGGAAAATCCCTGAATAGAAGAATACCATTGAAGAAGCAGACGAAAAGCTGCAATAAAAAAAGTAGGTGAAAAACTGCGCTATATAGTGAAATATCTTATATTACAGAGAGTGAAAGGCAGAAGATATCATGTTAAGATGTTTGTTTTATGAATATTGAACTACAAGCCTTATATATATATATATATATATATATATATATATATATATATATATATATTTATGTGTGTGTGTATATGTATATATATATATATGTATGTATATATATATATATATATATATATATATATATATATATATACATATATATATATATATATATGTATATATACACACATATATATATATATATATATATATATATATGTATATATATATATATATATATATATATATATATATATACATATATATATGTATATATATATATATATATATATATATATATATATATATACATATATATATATATATATATATATATATATATATATATATATATATATATAGATATATATATATATATATATATACATATCATCCACCTTGTATCTTGCCAGTATTATTTGAAAGTCAGAAGAAAAATTAATGAAAGGATCCAGGTCTTTATTATGTATTATTAAAACATTGCATCATATCTGATGCGTGAAATTCTTCTTTGTTTATCATTCATCTCTGTTTATGCAAACGATGTTAGAGCTGATGAATATCAATTGAACATGAAATTTGGTTCTGGAGAAGAGAAGGGATTTATCAGATGTTTTCAAAAACGTGACTGGTGGTTTTCGGAAGGCCTGCACAAAAGAGAGCATCATCAATCTTGGCGAAACTAGGTTTCTTGCCGTACAGTTTTGAAGACGAAAAATTCAACTTTGGATACACACACACACATACACACACACACACACATATATATATATATATATATATATATATATATATATATATATATTATATATATATATATATATATGTGTGTGTGTGTGTGTGTGTGTGTGTAAATATGTATAAATATATATATATATATATATATATATATATATATATATATATATATATATATATATATATATATATATATAGATAGATAGATAGATATAGATATATATATATATATATATATATATATATATATATATATATTTATATATATATATATATATATATATGTATATATATATATATATATATATATATATATATATATATATATATATATATATATATATATACATATATATCATCCACCTTGTATCTTGCCAGTATTATTTGAAAGTCAGAAGAAAAATTAATGAAAGGATCCAGGTCTTTATTATGTATTATTAAAACATTGCATCATATCTGATGCGTGAAATTCTTCTTTGTTTATCATTCATCTCTGTTTATGCAAACGATGTTAGAGCTGATGAATATCAATTGAACATGAAATTTGGTTCTGGAGAAGAGAAGGGATTTATCAGATGTTTTCAAAAACGTGACTGGTGGTTTTCGGAAGGCCTGCACAAAAGAGAGCATCATCAATCTTGGCGAAACTAGGTTTCTTGCCGTACAGTTTTGAAGACGAAAAATTCAACTTTGGATACACACACACACATACACACACACACACACACACACACACATATATATATATATATATATGTGTGTGTGTGTGTGTGTGTGTAAATATGTATAAATATATATATATATATATATATATATATATATATATATATATATATATAGATAGATAGATATAGATATATATATATATATATATATATATATATATATATATATATATATATACTGTATATATATAATTTTATTATAATTTACTCTTCAAATTAATATATCTTTCATCCTTCCTTTCTACAAAACAACGGTGTGCTATGTTTTTAGAAACTCCTCTTTGATATTTGTTGTTGACACATGTTTCAAACCACATTTTTACGGGATTTTCCGAGAAGACTTTATTCGTTGACCGATGGAATTACTCTTCACTCTAAAGACTACGAATTTGAAAACTTGAAATGCAAAATATTTGTATGTTAGGAAATTAATTAAGACACATTAATGAATGAAAAAAAATCGACACTAATCCTGCGTTGAATATCCGCACTGGGCCGTGTCCATTCGTACTGGACCAAGGTCACGCTCAGTGGAACGTCCCCATGGCACCCATATGTACTACACTGTGGCCATGTGCACTGGACTAAGGTCATGCTTACTGGATCATGGCCATGAAGATCGACCTCCATTTTCGTTGAATAAAATAGTATAATTATTTATTTGAACATTGTGGAAAAGCCTTTTATCCTTACCTGCGTAGAAGTACCTGGAGTGAATGGTCTCAACTCCAGATATTCTTTTATACATATCGTAAACAAATAACCTCAAATCTCTATCTGAATTCACATATAATTTATTACCTTGAATGGATATGTCCACAAGTGAAAGCCATGAATAAAATACAGAGGGAATTTCCTCAGGCCTAAGGGCCTTCATTTCTGAATTGCAAAAATTATGTTTAGATTTTAAAGGATATATATATATATATATATATATATATATATATACAGTAAATATATATATATATATATATATATATATATATATATATATATATATATATATATATATATATATATATACATAAAGAGAGAGAGAGAGAGAGAGAGAGAGAGAGAGAGAGAGAGAGAGAGAGAGAGAGAGAGAGAGAGAGAGAGAGAGAGAGAGAGAGAGATGATATGCCATGCAATGTTTCTAGCAGTGAATAGATGGAGGTTGGGAGTAATAAGCGAGGAATAAGAGGATAAGTCCGGAACATAATGGTGCCAAGAGAGAGAGAGAGAGAGAGAGAGAGAGAGAGAGAGAGAGAGGGAGATGTACATTTTCTGAAATCTCAGGCCAACAATTGCATAAGCAGCGAGAAGATAGTGTTATAATATATCAGTAGGTTTTTATCTGGTCATCGCTTAGTAAACAGACCGTTTGTACTTTCTGCTGATCCAACAATTTGTGTAGTTCAGTACTTCTTCAGCCTTAAATAAGGCTTTTTTGTTTCCTTTCATTATATATTTGTGTTTAATGTCTATTATTATCATTATTATCATTATTATTATTATTATTATTATTATTATTATTATTATGTTTTGTTAATTTATATTTTTATCATTACTATTATCATTATCATTATCATAAATATTAGCAATATAATTATATTTTTTTTTATATGAATATTGTTATCATTAAACTCCTCAATGTCAAAGGAAAAAATATCAATTTATAAAAGGAAAACTGAGTAAAGAGAGAAAAACCTTGCCAAAAAGTGTCAAAATCTGCGCTTAGGACAATTTCATCTATTGTGTATCTACTCAGCTACTATCAAAGCAACGTGCCGCGGGAGTGAGATTCCCATCTTGGAATTCTATTTTTACCACTGAGAGGTAAAACTCCGAACGGTATTCGGTTTCAAAACTAAATAACTGGTATTGGGTAACAAAATTGACAAAAAAGTTTGTTTTTCTCTCCTAGTGAGAAAATTTATCGTATTGAAAAACTGCCGGTTTTTTTTTTTTTTTTTTTTTTTTTTTTTTTTACGGTGGGTTTTTAGTAATGCAGCGTGCAAAAATTTTGTGTTTATATATCAGAGACAATTGACTATGAAGCTTTTGGAGATCAGTTTCCTGGCCGGAACAGCAACATTCCTCTGAAATTGTCAGGGAAAGAATGGATGAGCAAATTTGATTTTTAAATCCAAAGCCCCGCAGGGATCTGATTCTAATTGGAACGTGTGCTCTGCCTTCAAGATCAAATTTCATTTATATTACGCGTTATATTCGTTAGAAATGTTCAGTATATTTTCAAAATAAGATGATTCTAGAAAGGAGAAAAGATATTTCAATCCCTTAATGTTATGATGCTCATTCTAAAAGAGTTGTGGTGGCTTATTGGAAACCTCTTTGCCTAGTGATCTCCAGATTGGGGTTCAAGTCCCGCACAAACTTGTTAGTTCCTCAAGTGGCTGCAACCTTACCATCCTTATGAGCAATGGATGGAAGGTTTTTGGGATCCTATAGCTCTACCTCCTGAGTTAGCAGCAGCCATTGACTGGCCCTCCCTGTTCCTATCTTGGGAGAAGAGGGGACTTGAGCGCTGATTATAAGTACATATGGTCAGTCTCTAAGGCAATGCCGCTGTCCCTTTTTCTGCCGTCTATGAGCGGCCTTAAGAAAATTCAAATATTAAAAGATTCGCATAGAAATTAGTGCAAACTATTAGGTGAGACTATCAATATACAATGCACCATAATAAAAAATTACTTAGAGGTAATGAATGACATACTTCATTGTAAGGCTGTCAGCTACTTCAGAAATGCAAAGGAATTTTTTATTCCATTTCTGCCTGTTGGTATTTCTCTCTGTCTTATTAATACGTGGATGATTATAATGATTTATACCTTTACACCTCTGCTTTACGGTCACATCTCATCTTAACGGCAATAACTTTTATAACATATGAAGCTCTATTGCGACCACC
>NC_090734.1:6530721-6535721 GCF_036898095.1 Palaemon carinicauda
ATATATATATATATATATATAAATATATATATATATATATATATATATATATATATATATATATATTTATATATATATATATATATATATATATATATATATATATATATATATATATATATATATATATATATATATAATACGCAACGGAACTTCATTGTTTAATTCCGATCATCTCTTACGATTAGATTTCACGGGAATAGTTTGGTATTCAGTCTAGTTTTGGTCTTTGAGAAAAAGCTCGGTAACTTATGCCTCCAAGATCCGGGTGTTTCTTTTGAAGGAAGTCTTGAAGATCATAATCCCTTTCTTATATATTTTTGTGTTCAATTTTGTAATACATTTTTCTCCCTCTTTATCTTTTGAAGCAACCTGCTCTAGGATTTTTAGGTCTTAAATTACATCTGATTTCCACCTATGTCATAATACGCTTCCTGTATGTTATATTTTAGATTCTAAGGTAGATAGCGAGACTTTGTTTCCCTGAGCATATTACTTCTGATAGGGGTACCACTTTCACCTCTTGGGAATCACCCTACATCAGACCACCGCCTAAAAACCTAATGCCAACGAAATGGTTTATTGTTTCATCGTACCCTCAAAGCAACTTTTATGTCCGTCTGCAAGGACTCCAACTCGTCTACCTACCTTCTCTGGGTCCTCCTGCGACTTAGGACCTCTCCTAAAGATGCCCTGGGTGTCTCAGCAGCTGAGATGGTATATGGCGACCCATGGTCATTCCTGCTAAATTTTTTCCCATCTGCAACCTCCTCCGACAATTTCCAGCACCTACTGTATGTCACGTTGTGGGATAATTTACTCCACGCTGCCAGACTTACAAATCCCCAGCTAAGCAACATAAATGGACAGATTTGCACAGTGCACTGCACGTTTTTCTGCACAACGATACTAGGAAGCCACCGCTAATGCCCAGTTACAAGGGCCCTTTCCTTGTTATCTATCGCAATGCGAAGGCTTTCATACTCATCATGCGTGAGAAAGAAGACTGGGTCTCCATTGATTACCTAAAACCTGCGTATCTCCTATAGATGACCCATCTACAGTACACCTCTCAAGAGCAGGGTGCACCATTTCACATATATGTCATTATTAGGGGGAGTCATGTACCGCACGTGTTTCAGACATGCTTGTGCACGCTACAACTCACTGTTAACACTACCTGTATAGCCTGTCCGTTCATGAAACAGTTTAGTTGATTTTTTTTTACCTTTTTCTCCTCAATATGTTATATACTGTATATACTCGCTATCCATTGAAATAAAGTCAGTTGCATTCACCACTCCTCTTAGTTACAATCTAATGGCTCTCCCGAACACAGTCCAAATGTTTTCACAGATATCATTGTTGTAAGATTTGTATACTGAATTGAAGCAATGTATAAGTTTTGTGTATGTGTTTTTGTATGTATAATCGAGTTTTGATTGATGTGGGTGTGGTTGTATGCATATACAGATGTATGTATGCGTAGTTGGGAATGCAAGGTGCGCGTATGTCCTTATCTGCACTTGTGTTTAGAATTGTTCCAAGTAATTATTTCTGGCAGTTTACTCTAAATATGTGAAAAATTATATGAAATTATATCTTGAGGAAAATGATGAGAGAGAGAGAGAGAGAGAGGAGAGAGAGAGAGAGAGAGAGAGAGAGAGAGAGAGAGAGAGAGAGAGAGAGAGAGAGAGGTCTATCTCTCCTCTCCCAGTGGATCTTCACTGGAGCCATCCCATGCTTTGACGTAATGGAAGCAAAGGCACATGCCAAGTGTAGATCATGATATACTTAAACATGAAATTTTCTCAACTATAATGGAAAATTTACAATGCCTTTGAAATAACTGATTGTCATCAACAACACTTAAAGGTTCCGTTTTTAAGAGTAGCATTAGCCAGAATTTTATTTTTAATAGTTCTTTCTTCTCTGGTAAAATAATCTTCAAAAAGGCCTAACAAAAGAAAGCAGAATTTATAATAATTTATGAAACTATGATTTAAAGATCTTTGTTTAACTTTTCAAAAAATAATAATGAAAGGAAAAATTAAATCACCAATATCAAACTATACTCATACGATTTGCACGTGTATTTCATACATGCTCATAAACTGTAACGCTATTGCCCTTTTCTCTCTCTCTCTCTCTCTCTCTCTCTCTCTCTCTCTCTCTCTCTCTCTCTCTCTCTGGCACCGATAATAAAAAAACTTGTTTAAGCTTGTCATTGCATGTTTCTTATTGTTAAAGTTTCTATATCATTTATATCCTCAACCGTTCATTTGTAAGACTTTTATGTCGTTTGAAAAAAAAACTCCCTCATGTTCTGCTCCTCTTTCCATTTAAGCCCTGATCAGCGTAACACAGACTCATATATCAAATCTTTCAACAGAGAGGTAGTAAATAAAACTTGTTTTAAATAAAGTATTATCTCGTATCAACACATAATCTAACAATCTTCCCTTCTCCATCATAAGTTCGAACTTGCAGCGAATGTTTTTATATGGAACAAGCCAGATAATACTTTATTTAAGATGAGTTTATTTTTTTTTAAAGCTCTCTGTTTAAAGAGTTGATATACAATTCTGTGTTAAGCTGATAAGGGACTAAATGGAAAGATGATCAGAACAGGAGTGAGTTTTTTCGAACGACATAAGAAGCATATATATAAATATAAATGGTTGAGGATAACAATGATACAAAACACTTTGAAAATATATTACATGTAATGACAAGCTTAAACCGGCTTTTTATTATCAGAGAGAGAGAGAGAGAGAGAGAGAGAGAGAGAGAGAGAGAGAGAGAGAGAGAAATGGCAATTGCATTACACTTTATGAGCATGTATGAAATACTCGTGCAAGTCGTATGAGTATAGTTTGATTTTGGTGATTGAATTTTTCCTTTCACTAAACACTTCAAGTGGAGCCAGACTAAACATAGTATGGCTCATAGTTTATATTATTATTAATATTATTATTATTATTATTACTGTCCAAACTACAACCCTAGTTGGAAAAGCAAAGTGCTATAAGCCCAGGGGCTCCAACAGGGAAAAATAGCCCAGTGAGGAAAGGAAATAAGGAAATAAATAAATGAAGAGAATAAATTAACAATAAATCAATCTAAAAAAAAAAGTAACAACGTCAAAACAGATATGTCATATATAAACTATTAACAACGTCAAAAACATATATGTCATATATAAACTATAAAAAGACTCATGTCCGCCTGGTCAACAAAAAAGCATTTGCTTTAATTTGAACTTTTGAAGTTCTACTGATTCAACTACCCGATTAGGAAGATCATTCCACAACTTGGTAACAGCTGGAATAAAACTTCTTGAGTACTGCGTAGTATTGAGCCTCATGATGGAGAAGGCCTGGCTATTAGAATTAACTGCCTGCCTAGTATTACGAACAGGATGGAATTGTCCAGGGAGATCTGAATGTAAAGGATGGTCAGAGTTATGAAAAATCTTATGCAACATGCATAATGAACTAATTGAACGATGGTGCCAAAAATTAATATCTAGATCAGGAATAAGAAATTTAATAGACCGTAAGTTTCTGTCCAACAAATTAAGATGAGAATCAGCAGCTGAAGACCAGACAGGAGAACAATACTCAAAACAAGGTAGAATGAAAGAATTAAAACACTTTTTCAGAATAGATTGATCACCGAAAATCTTAAAAGACTTTCTCAATAAGCCATTTTTTTGTGCAATTGAAGAAGACACAGACCTTATGTTTCTCAAAGGTAAATTTGCTCTCGAGAATCACACCTAAAATTTTGAAAGAGTCATACAAATTTAAAGAAACATTATCAATACTGAGATCCGGATGTTGAGGAGCCACCGTCCTTGACCTACTTACAATCATACTTTAAGTTTTGTTAGGATTCAACTTCATACCCCATGATTTGCACCATGCACTAATTTTAGCTAAATCTCTATTAAGGGATTCACCAACCCCAGATCTACATTCGGGGGATGGAATTGATGTAAAGAGAGTAGCATCATCTGCATATGCAACAAGCTTGTTTTCTAGGCCAAACCACATGTCATGTGTATATAGTATGAAAAGTAATGGGCCAAGAACACTACCCTGTGGAACACCGGATATCACATCCCTATACTCACTATGGTGCCCGTCAACAACAACTCTTTGAGATCTATTACTTAAAAAATCAATAATAATGCTAAGAAACGACCCACCCACTCACAACTGTTTCAGTTTGAAAACAAGGGCCTCACGATTAACACGGTCAAAGGCAGCACTAAAATCAAGGCCAATCATACGAACTTCCTGACCACAATCAAGGGATTTCTGTACAGCATTGGAGATTGTAAGAAGGGCATCACATGCTCCAAGGCCTTTACGAAAACCAAATTGCAAACTAGGGAGTAGATGATTACCTTCAGCAAACCTATTAAGACGTTTTGCCAGAAGACGTTCAAAAACTTTAGATAATATGGGAGTTATGGAAATTGGGCGGTAATCAGTGGGACTTGATATTGTTACTGATCTTAATATATTCTATATTCTTTAATCATTACTTTTCATATACCTTAAGTATTTCCTTATTTCCTTTCCTTTTGGGCTATTTTTCCCTATTGTGGCCCTTTGGCATATAGCATCCTGCTTTTTTGAAGTCGAGATGTAGCTTAGATAATAATAATAATAATAATAATAATAATAATAATAATAATAATAGTAAGAAGGGCATCACATGCTCCAAGGCCTTTACGAAAACATAATTGCAAACTAGGGAGTAGATGATTACCTTCAGCAAACCTATTAAGACGTTTTGCCAGAAGACGTTCAAAAACTTTAGATAATATGGGAGTTATGGAAATTGGGCAGTAATCAGTGGGACTTGATATTGTTACTGATCTTAATATATTCTATATTCTTTAATCATTACTTTTCATATACGTTAAGTATTTCCTTATTTCCTTTCCTTTTGGGCTATTTTTCCCTATTGTGGCCCTTAGGCTTATA
>NC_090734.1:6540721-6543221 GCF_036898095.1 Palaemon carinicauda
TCGTATTTTGTTGGTAATAAGAGTATTAATTCCGTCTATGGTGGGTGAGTCCATTATCGATTAAAGAGGAAATTGAAGTCTAGATGACTTAAAGGGTTATTACCTTTATCATATTGGGCCAAAAATATGTACACAACCAAACATTACATCAAGTAAAATATATGTAAAAGTATATATTACTCGATAATTGTAGTTATAATTGTATGATCACGGTCCTCCCCCTTTAGGTCGGAAATCAGAGGGACGTTTCTCTCGTTTGCCCATAGATGTTGTTGGGAACTTTTTTATTGTTGGAATATAGTTGAGAATATAGTTGATGAATACATAAAATAATATACATTTATCGTCTTTAATCTTGATAGCAAAGTATATATCAGATCATAATTGTATTGAATTGCATTTACTCATTTTTGAGGGTACACACAGGCACACTATTCTGTCTTATAACTCTTCCTCTTGATTCTTTAAATTTTTATAGTTTACATTGAAAAAATCTATTTGAGTGTTGTTTCTGTTCATGAAATCAGTTATTTTAATTACTCTTTACTTCTCCTGTAGTTCATCTCCTTGTTTCCTTTCCTCACTGGGCAATTTTTTCCATTGTGAACCCTTGGGCTTATTGCATCTTGCTTTTCCAACTAAGGCTGTAGCTTAGTTAATAATAATAATAATAATAATAATAATAATAATAATAATAATAATAATAATAATAATAATAATAATAATAATAATAATGAATATATTAGTAATAAACTATGTTTTTTGCTCAAAATGGCAATAGGATATGCGATGGGATTATATGTTTCTTTCATTTGGTTAAACAAGGGGGATTTTGTTCATGGTTAGGTATTTTTATGAACATGATAATGAATCCAAAAATTTTCCCTAATGATTTATTTAAAGTAAAGAATAGAGTTTTCATAATCTAAACACTAATTCCGAATTTAGTTAGCCAGTGGTGCAGTATTCGAAAGTTCATATTTTTCCACTGAAAATATATATGTATATAAATGTGGTTTTACCTACCATATTTCAATAAAAAGAGACAACTAGTTCATTTCTTCTATTAAGTTTTCTTCCCAAATTTTTTCTCTCTTTATTCAGTTGGAAAGTACAGTTAATTTAAAGCATTAGCAATGCCATCTGAGCCATAACTCCGGTGTGACTTTTGCCTGTGCACAAAAGCCTCGCAAATTTCGATTGACAGAAATATTGTTGTTTTGTGGTGCATATTTTATAGATTTATTTCGTATGAATGAAAATATATATTTCAACAATGCTGGCAATATATCAATGGTTTATTCGCCGAAGCGAAAAATATTCACACCCTTTTTATAAAAACCGGATATCATTTTTTTTTTTTACATAATATTCAATTTTCCTGGGTCAATTAGTTATGAATATCAATTATATGTTTTACAAATTTCTTTTTGTATCTAAAACTTTAGACAGTGATGAAGGAGATCTATTTCCAAATATTTAAAGGTTCTTCTAAAAGATTAAATAACTTTTTCAATAGACATCAATCATAAAAGCTTCATAAATGATAAAATTGCTTTTTTTTTTTTGAGTTATCTCATAATTAAATGCAAAGAAACACATGAAAAAGCTTATTATTTCAAATTTTCGAAATAAGGCGACCCTCTCAGATTTAGAACTTTTTTCCTTTTCTTGTAGTTAACTGAAGAAGTACAATGATGCCCTAGACTTCATTCTCAGGAAACCATTGTTCTATAGTCTTTGGCAGTGTCTTAGCCTCGGTACCATGGTGTTCCACAGTCTTGGTGTAGAATTCTCTTGCTTGACGGAACACTCGCACATTTTATCGTTTTAGCCATATATACACTTTTTTTTTTTCTTTTTTAATCTGGTGAAGTACCGCTCAACTATGGTTAGTTACTGGTTGTGTAGCTAATTTATGTTTGGCAGATGACTAGACGAGTTGACGTACTTCACGAGAGTGTCATCAAGACACTCCCACTTATGTCTGGACTCCGGTTAGACACCGTCCACAATTACATCTCCAATTCGTTCATTACGATAAATATATTACTATGGTAGCTAAAACGTCACAGTCCTTTAGTATTTAGTTTTTAATTTTTACTAAATTTAAAGATTATTAGTTTATTGTCTTCATAATGATGTAGCTATTATTTTGGTACAAAATGTAGCATTAATTCTCTCAAATCTTGCTCAATGAACAGTATCTGCTATTGAACGAAGTTTCAAAATGCTTCGTCGCTGAAACCAAGTCCCATGAGGAATTTTAAAAATGTAAGAGTTGCCAGTTATTGACTTCCGAACGAAAATCACTGAATTCGGGTATCAAAATTTTTTCTTTTCTGTTTAATCATAAACTCTTTTAACAACAGCTCTTAGCTGAGCATAGTTCTTTCATGTCAAATTTGATCTGTTACCCTTCCACAGTTGATAGGGCTCCTTGCTTCTCCAAATAAGCACGTCTACAATCTTAATTGAACCAGAGTATGTCCTTCACGCA
>NC_090734.1:6545721-6555721 GCF_036898095.1 Palaemon carinicauda
GATTCAAACTCCAGTCCCAGATAAGGACTTTTCCAGTAGGACACCAAAACCCAAAGGCCTCAGGCATTCTTAATTTATCTTTTCATTGCTTCATATTATATTGATGGGTTTTGATTGACAGGAGAGACAGGTCATAGAACTGGAATGCTAAAGAAACAGACACTGGGCTTTAATTGACAGCCAGAACCCTGAACACGCTCAGGTGTTGTTTTCTCGCTAGACCTCCCCATCCTATTTGATTCTTGATTTAGAAGTGATTCATTTTTATAAAATAGTCATTTTATTTATGATTTCCAATGGAAAAGGCATTTATTGTTAAGATGATATTGTATGTGAAAAGTAATTCTTCTTCGAATATTGAGAATTTGAACGGAAATTTGACCGACCAAACACTGCCAATAGATAAAAAATAAGTCAACGAGTTTTGTGCAGCCTCAATAAAAGGAACCAAAATCTTACTTGATTTACTATGACACCTTCATTATTAAGATTTTTTTTTTACATGCGCTGGCACATTATACAAAAATGTCTAAAATTGAGTTGCTATTCTGTTGTAAAAGACAAAATAGAAAATACTAACGTGCTAGAGATATATTAGTTCATTATATCCTAAGGTGACTAATGTATATACAAATTGGGGGCTGGAACTCCTCTAAGTAACTAAAAGTGTTGTTAAGTTGGCAAACGTTTGGTCAAATGAATATCTCGAAACAAGGGACATCAAGATCTCGAAACAAGGGACATCAAGAGAAAAAAACTTTACTTCCTTTTGCCGTTTGCTTCTCTCTCTCTCTCTCTCTCTCTCTCTCTCTCTCTCTCTCTCTCTCTCTCTCTCTCTCTCTCTCTCTCTCTCTCTCTCTCTCTCTCTCTCTCTCTCAAATCTATTATATTCCATAAAGTAATTTAAGTGTTCTATGAGTAAACAAATGGAAACTTTTGTCAATAGTCATAAAAATTCAGCCATGAAAATTTATTTTCGATGAAATCAAATAATTCGATAAAAATCAATTACCAATACCGACATAAATTATTAATTGTTTTTAGTTTGACGATTTATTCAATAACTTATTTTACATTCAAAAAAATATTAGTTTTACTAAATTGATACGAGCCATGAAGAAAATTTGATAGTTCCACAAATGTTATTTAATAAAGCCATGACCTACAGGAACTCGTACATATATTTTTCATAAGTTAAATGTTTTAATTTTTCTTAAACATAACCAAACTGACTATGAAAACATCAGTAAGAGTTTCTCTGGTCCCAAATCTCTCTCTCTCTCTCTCTCTCTCTCTCTCTCTCTCTCTCTCTCTCTCTCTCTCTCTCTCTCTCTATGTTAAGAGTACGGTTAGGACATGGTTGATGTGGGTGCAGGGGCGATAGGAGGCTGAGGGGGATTAGGGGGTCCATTTAAATGTTTTTTTTTTTTTAATAGTGGAATAGACATTATTGAATTTAAGGGTCTAGTGGAAACAATATAATTTGGGAAGCAATGTGAATGTAAAGTATATAAAGATTCTGTATAATATGAGGAAGAAGAAGTAGAGAGAGAGAGAGAGAGAGAGAGAGAGAGAGAGAGAGAGAGAGAGAGAGAGAGAGAGATATGAATCTATTAGAAAATTGAATATAGATAGAAAAAGAGACCAGGAATGCTTGCAGAGAGAGAGAGAGAGAGAGAGAGAGAGAGAGAGAGGAGAGAGAGAGAGAGAGAGAGAGAGAGAGAGAGTATGTTATTTCGAAGTGAGTGCAATAGTCACTCTATCTCCATGGATAATAATAGCCATATTTGTTTTTTGATCATTGAACGGATACTGCTGCTAACATCAGATGAAATCCATTTGTATAATATTTTGTTTCCCAACCATAATTTTCTATGATCTAAATTGGTAGTTAAATAGCAGGACAGGCTAAGAAATTAAACTATGGTGGAGATTACTCGAGTGCCATATGTGGATAGGATCATGGAGAGGGGGAGATGGAGATGGTTTGGGCATGCTCTTCGCACTCCCCAAGATAGATTACTTCAACAAACGTTTAGCTAGGCTCCACAAGGCAATATAAGGGTTGGAAGACACAGGCCTTTATGGCTGAGACTATGAAGCGTGAAGTGGGAGATGATGAATGGAGAAGTATTGAATTAAAAGCTTAAGATGGATATGACTGGTGAAATCTAACCTAGGCCCTATGCGTCAATAGGCGTAGGAGGAGAGATGATGATGATGATGATGATATATATATATATATATATATATATATATATATATATATATATATATATATGATAAATTTTGCATATCTAGATGTGTTTTTCTTATTCAAATAAGCCATATATTTCTTAAACATTAATGTCTGGATTTTCTTACTGACTTTAGGATCAGAGCCCCAGGAGAAAGCACTCATAGACAATAGCTTTTGACCGGCCGGGAATCGAACCCCGGTGTAGCGGTTTCAAATTACCCCCTCCAAATCTAGTTTGAAACCGGTTTCAGGCTACCGAGGGCAATTTGAAACCGGTTTCAGGCTACCCCCGGGGGTAATTTGAAACCAGTTTTAGGCTACCCCCCTGGTTTCAAGCTAACCCCTCGTTTTTGCACAGTATCTCATTATTTACAAATATCAACCAATTGCTTTTGATCAGGCCTAACACAAAATTATTTGGTCACATATATATATACATGTACAGTTTCATCTATTGGTATAATTCATTGATGTTATATCTTTATCCGTTAATTGTTTTGTTCTTCTTTGCGAATATCATACTAGTACAGCGATAAAAGAACGCTCGATACGGACATCATTTATATGTTATTTTTTTCCAAAACGAACTCAAGACACATTCCGTGTGTAATTTTGTATGTTGTATAATACAAGGTCTATAGATAGATCTTGGCATAATACTATGCACACAAGTCAAGCGTTCCTTAATTCATCAGGATAACCACAAAGAGGACGATGGTTGCAATGACAATTTCTCGTCCTCGGACCGCTAATCAAACCCCTTTTTTTATTTGTTTTTATTTGGATATCTTGTACGTGGTAGTAAGCCACTGATCTCTGTTGTGTTGGGATGTATATAAACCCATGTTAACCCGATCACAGCATCACTTTCCAAAAACTCGGCAGAATGACTGCTGAACGGAAATCGGACAACCTCGATGTCATTGATTATGTAGTGAACGCCTAGCACCCACAAGAGGCTTCGAAAAAGCCAGTCTATACTCTGTTAGATTTACGAAGGCCGAGGTGTATCTACAGACAAGAACACGGTACCACATTTTCGAGTTCGTAATATACCTTCTCACCTCACTAAATTCTTGTAGTAATCTCCTTTGGGAATCGATCACCTATTGAAGAATTATCTTATCTGAAGGTCACAGCCGAAATATTTGTTTTCTTTGGTCATATTGTCTCTTACAATAGTTATTTTACTATTTTTGTTGGCAGGTCAACATGCTCGCTATATTTTTTTTAATATCGCTTTGTTTTTAACGTTTTCCTAATAATACAATACCCATTTGCCTTCTTGTTATTTTTGTATTTTATCTTTATATCTTTCCTTCATTTCTTTTTCCTTATTTGTTTCCCTTCCCAGTAGGGTTGAAGCTTGGCTAATAATAATAATAATAATAATAATAATAATAATAATAATAATAATAATAATAATAATAATAATAAAAATAATAATAATAATAGTGGAGAATGCAAACAATTTCATACAACTAACTTTTATTTTGAAATTAGACTTTTGACATAAACCACAAACTTCTTTGTTGATATAGATGACAACGTAACAGTATTAAAGAAGATTCCTCATCAGAGGACTCTAGACTTCTTACTAAAAAATCATTATATTTATCGAGTACCACATCTTGCTTTGCATCGTCCTCCTGTAATTTTTCGGCTAAGTGTTTTACGATATTCTCTCAATTTTCTTTTGTTACCGAATGCAGTGCTTATTTTGAAAGTAAGCATACCATTAAATCTACCTTTTTTTTCTATTCAGAGGTCTTCATTTGTGTCCAAATATGTTGCATTGTATTATATTGGCAAAAGTATGGAGGAAGACGAATAACTTTGTGACCATTTTCAACTGCAATTTTAGCAATCATGTAAGCGGTATCAATATTCAGGGAGCATTCCTCGACCATTTCCAAAATATTCAGGGAGCATTCCTCGACCATTTCCAAAATAATCAGGAAGCATTCCTCGACCATTTCCAAAAATATTTAGGGAGCATTCCTCGACCATTTCCAAAATATTCAGGGAGTATTCCTCAACCATTTCCAAAAGTTGACCTTTTAACATATTGTCTCTTGGTATTACGAATTTTTGATGAGCCATTATTCTATTTGTGCCTTGTTATTTGATGCTGTTGCAGGTTTATTTAATTTTGCTCTATGATAAGATGCGTTACCATTACAATTATAGAAGATGGGAATATATTCGGTAGCAACTGATTACGGAACCATTGTTCAAAATTACGTTACCATTAATTTGACTGTGCTTATAGTTTTACTTAAACTGGCTGCTTCTGCTATGCGAAAAAAAAAATCGTTTTAGAAACATCAGTAACAGGACACCGTTTCTGTTTTTATAAAGCAGAATATTTCAAAATATTTCAAACAATCTCTCGTGATTGACTAGTAAATAACCTACTATTGCTCTGTATGGGGATGGGTAACCTTCCATTCTGGCTGACAAAAAAAAATATGATGCTTTTATGTGTCTCCTAGTCTCCCTTGATTAGCTATAATCTTTGAGGCATCTCTGTTATAGCGTTTGCGATTCTCTCTCTCTCTCTCTCTCTCTCTCTCTCTCTCTCTCTCTCTCTCTCTCTCTCTCTCTCTCTCTCTGCATCTGGGTGTGGAACAGTAGCAATCCACTTCCGTCGCAGGTGGTTCCTGCCAGTACCTGGCCGCAAGGGATACTTTCTGACGAAATCCGATTAATAATTGTTCATATCTGACCTGAGAAACTATATCGGAAACGTGGCAATTTTATGTCACGTTTCTTTATTTTACGACTGAATAGTGTTACAAAAGTATAACAATTAGAAGTTGAGTTTTTATATAACTAAAGTTTAATAATTAAAGTAATGGTATTCATTATAACCATGAAATGGCATCCTTATCTCTATTTTCGAAACAATGTTGGAATTATAGTAAGGTGTATTTTTGTCTTTAAGTACATCTCAAACTTCTTCGTAAATTTGAAAGTGTAGACAAAGTACACATCTCATTGTGGATTTGTTTTTGCCAATTTCTCCACGCATATTGCTGTTTGAAGCTCATGCACCTGCAGTACATGAATTGAATCTAGCTGAGATGATAAAAGAAATAAAATTTCGATAATCGCACGAGCACTACAATAATTCTTCTGAACCTTCTTCAGAGAACACAGCTTACTAAAAAAAAGGTCAGACATGTTTGTTTTGCCTGTGTCCACCTGACAAAGAAACAGTACAAATGAATCTTCATCAAGTAACAAAGCATACTAATGCAAGTCAGATATCTTCACTCTGCTGAGTCCATTTTCGAGAATATCCCTTAGATATCCAGAATAGATTGGGAACAGTCGCCATATTGTTGTTTCCCTGCTGCCATCTTCTTTTTTTTAAGGGGGGTGGGATTTTGTAGTTTCCTATTTTTGCATTTTTGATCTAGTTTTGGGGAATTCTCTTTAGAGAACACAGCTTACTAAAAAAGGTCAGATATGTTTACTCTGCCTTTGTCCACCTGACAAAAAAACAGTACAAGTGAATCTTCATCAAGTAACAAAGCATACTAATGCAATTCAGACTTCTTCCCTCTGCTGAGTCCATTTTCTAGAATATCCCTTAGATATCCAGAATAGATTTGGAACAGTCGCCATCTTGTTGTTTCCCTACGGCCATCTTGTTTTTTTTTTTGAGGGGGGGGGGGAATTGTCTAGTTTCCTATTTTTGCATTTTCGATCTAGTTTTTTGGAATCTTCTTCAGAGAACACAGCATACTAAAAAAGGTCAGACATGTTTGTTCTGCCTTTGTCCACATGACAAAGAAACAGTACAAGTCAATCTTCATCAAGTAACAAAGCATTCTAATGTGAAGTCAGACTTCTTCCTTCTGCTGAGTCCATTTTCTAGAATATCCCTTAGATATCCAGAATAGATTGGGAACAGTCGCCATCATGTTTCACTGTGGCCATCTAGGTTTTTTTGAGGGGGCGGATTGTCTAGTTTCCTGTTTTTGCATTTTCGATCTAGTTTTTGGGAATCTTCTTCAGAGAACACAGCATAATAAAAAAGGTCAGACATGTTTGTTCTGCCTTTATCCACCTGACAAAGAAACAGTAAAAGCGAATCTTCATCAAGTAACAAAGCATACTAATGCACTTCAAACCTCTTCCCTCTGCCGAGTCAATTTTTTAGAATATCCCTTAGATATCCAGAATATATTGGGAACAGTCACCATCTTGTTGTTTCCCTGTGGCCAGCTTCTTTTTTTTTTCTTTTTTTTTGAGAGGGGGGATTGCCTAGTTTCCTATTTCTGCATTTTCGATCTAGTTTTTGGGAATCTTCTTCAGAGAACACAGCATACTAAAAAAGGTCAGACATGTTTGTTCTGCCTTTGTCCACCTGACAAAGAAACAGTACAAGTCAATCTTCATCAAGTTACAAAGCATACTAATGCGAGTCAGACCTTTTCCCTCTGCTGAGTCTATTTTTTTGAATACCCAGAATAGATTGGGAACAGTCGCTATCTCGTATTTTTTTTGAGGGGGGGGGGATTGTCTAGTTTCCTACCTTTGCATTTTCAATCTAGTTTTTTGGAATCTTCTTCAGACAACACAGCATACTAAAAAATGTCAGACATGTTTGTTCTGCCTTTGTCCACCTGACAAAGAAACAGTACAAGTGAATCTTCATCAAGTAAAAAAGCATACAGGGGCGCCCCTAGGGTTTCTTTAAGGCTAATATTTTAATTTGCGCCCCCAGGCCCACCAGCTAGGAGGTCTGGGGTGAGCAGTAGCCAGTAGCTCCCCATTGGGTGACTTTTCGGGATAGTTTAATTGTAAATCCAGGTACCAAATATTAAGTTGAAATGCATTATGCGCGCGCACACACACACACACATATATATATGTATATATATATATATATATATATATATATATATATATATATATATATATATATATATGTATATATATATATATATATATATATATATATATATATATATATATATATATATATATATATATATATATATATATATATATATATATATATATATATTTAATCAAGGTTAAAATTTACAACAATTCCATCATTATTTTATAATATGCAACCATTGCAAGGGCAATTTTGATTCCTATAAAGATATATTAGACAATTAATGTATTCATAACATTATATTGAAAATAGCATTAAATAGAGCAAAACAATGATTTTTGCTTATAATCTATTTTAAAAGTTTTTATTTAATACGGGAAATGTGCATCTGATAGTGAAGTTATGATTGAGTATATAACAAATTAATAAGCAATTATAAAAATATGAAAATTAATGTTTTGAGTTATTAGTTCTTTAAAACTTCAATCAGAGATAAGAAAATGTAACTGGTGAAGAAAATCTGACTCATTTTCCTTCCATTTTAGTGTATCCTTAGCTGAAAAAGGTGGGAAAAATAAAACATGGCCTCTACATATTTCAAGTAACTAAAATCCCCTAACTAAACTATTAAAAAAAAAAGACTAGAATTCAATGTACTGAAAGGAACTGAAAGCTATGTACGTAAAAAACGTATAATATCAATCTCAGTTATTGAAGAGAATGAGATATTCTCTTCATAACTACGAACTGAATTATTAACAAAAAGACTAGAAATCAAAGTAGTGAGAATAGTTAACAATTCTGAAGTAAACATGAAGATAACTCAGAAACGATTGTTTAAATTTTATATTATTAGGATCTGTTTACAATAACAGCTTTCAATTATAATGTATTTCTAACTTTATACTAAAATTTATCAATATCTGTCAATGGCACAAATGAGAAATTCAATTTCAGTGAGCACTGAGTCTTTCTAGATTCTTGGCTACAACTACAGATAACTAAAAATTTGCTTTCTGTGCCTTTTTCTTGGCAAAATCAGCCACTAGATTCCTTAGATCAACTTTCTGTGCGATCTCGTTCTCAATAGAGACCATAGCTAGACCAACAAGTCTTTCTTCTGTCATTGTAGATCGCAAATACGTCTTAATTTTAATTTTGAGAAGCTCCTCTCGTCGCTCGCCACAGTAACAGGCAAAGTAGCAGAATGCGCAAGGAAACAAATGTGTTGGGTACACTGTGAACCAGCCCTTGTTCACAAATGAACTTTAAAACATCCAGGGGAGTGACTGTCAGGCTGAAGGCGGCGTGCAACTGCCTGAAGTTCATGACACAAGTCAGTGGCGTCTATGTCCTTGCTTTCTCCATCTCGTAGTGCTGTTTGCAGCTTGGTGCGATGTTCCATAAGTTGTGTGTTTGTTATCCCATTAAGTGATTTTCACATCATACAGGATACCAAAAACAGACTTCATCTGCTGCAGTTGCTGAAAACGTTCCAGTACAGAATTGATGGCAACATCGAGTACAGCAAAATAGAAGTCAACTTTAAAGTTCACTTTTGCATTCTGCACTGGTGTGTCTTCTCCTTCATAGTCAAACTGCCTTTTATTTTTCCTAAGACGAACGGAATCTGCAACAAAAACTGGGTCTATCTCCAAATCATCAGCCAATTCAGTAGCATCAACTAGTACCTTTTCAAACTGTGTATCACTTCTTCTCTCTTCTAGAAACATTCTAGGGCATTCCAGTTGTTTTAATGCTAATGAAATATATTTTTCTTTTGCTTGTAGTTGCTTGCTGGTAATGTTTATTTCAAAAAGAATGTCATACCAAACGATCAATGAAACCAAAAATTTGAGTGTTGCAATGCCATTTGCAAGAACTTTAGCTTCTGCACGTGTGGAATTTCCAGATGATCCAAGGAGAGTAAAATCTGTTGCCATTTCAGTAAGAGCATCATATATGTCACCAATTTGGTAACGGATGGGTTTTAGTGCATCTATCCGACTCTCCCATCGTGTTTCACTCAGAGGTTTTACTGTTAAGCTTTGTACATGACGTTTCAGTACATCCCAACGATAAGTTGAGGCTGAGAAGAATACATAGAGCTTTTTTATCACGCCGAAAAAATTAGTTGCTTCTAAGCAGCAACTTGCTGCATCATTCACCACAAGATTTAATGTGTGTGCTGAGCATGGCACGAACAGCACCCTGGGATTTCTTTGAAGGAGTTTCTTCTGTACACAATTGTGCTTGCCTTTCATATTGCTGCCATTATCATAGCCTTGACCTCGCAAGTTGTCAATGCACAGATCCATTTTCTTGAACTCTTCCAGAATAGTTTCAGCCATGAATGCACCAGTGGTTTCTTGTAGTAACACATAAGCCAAGAAATATTCTCTCACAGCTATCACAGCATTATCTTCATCAACTTGAACAAACCTGATTATGACTGTCATTTGCTCCACATGACTCACATCAGGTGCGCTGTCCAAAATTATTGAAAAATATTTTGCAGTACGTGCATTTCTCAGAATTTCTTCCTTAATATCATTTGCTAATATGTCTATCAATTCATTCTGAAGGTTTTTTCCTAGATTATGTACATGTGTTTCTTCATTCCTTATCTTCCGCAGAAGTTCACTCATAACTGGATCAAACAATGCCATTAGTTCTACAAACTTTAAAAAATTTCCATTTCTTGCACTGTACAATTTTTCATTTGTTCCTCGAAAAGAGAAGTTCTTCACACCAAGTACCCTTACTAAGGCAATAAGTCGTTCCAAGATTTGTTGCCAATAATTTTCAACTTTCTCTTGCACACAAGGTTTCATCATCTATTGTTTTGTGTTTTTTCAAACGCTACTCAAGCTCTTTCTACTTGCCCACATTGTCCAAATGAT
>NC_090734.1:6558221-6588221 GCF_036898095.1 Palaemon carinicauda
CATCAATATTTTCAAAAGTAACTTGCTAGGATCATGAAAGTTAGACACAACTTTCATGATCCTAGCATGTATACTTTGGGAAATATTGATGAAAATTGAATTTTCGGTAATGGCATCGCTAATTTGCATATAAAATTTTTTCCCCAAAGTTGTCATTGTGACAACCCAACCAGATTAATTCAGGGAACCCTAAGGAAGGTGAATCAACAAAAAAAAACTTATACTAGAGACCATTCATGGGACCACCATTGAAACCATAGGACGGCCAAATCGACTAATACACATATTTTTGTGCATGCAGAGTGCACACTGCATATGCACTATATGTGTGTGTATGTATATGTATGTATATATATATATATACATATATATGTATGTATACTGTATATTTATCCACGGTATAAATATATATATATATATATATATATATATATATATATATATATATATATATATATATATATTTATATATATCATTAAGTACTGGTAAATTAAGTTCGGTGATTTTCTTATTTTATTTTATTTATTTATGTATTTTTTTATCTTTTTTATTTTTTTATTTTATTTATTATTATTTTTTGTGTGAGGAAAAGCAAATCGCCATTAGCCTGAAGCCCCCCATGGACGCTCAGGCCGACAGATCATTACAGATCTAATCCTGTTATCTCTGTTTCACATACATGTTCATTTTTATATAAGTTCTATGAAGCGAGAACTGAAGTAGATCCGCAGACACCACAATATACGTTCAGATTTCAGGGCCCCGCGAACCTGCCACTTTAACACTTTTTGCCTGCAGGTACCACTGAAAATCCAATTCACCTACATTTCCGGATGCTCGGCTTTATAGATAACGTTACTTAGTTTTGCGATGGTAAGATTTACTGTCTACTACTACTACTACTACTACTACTACTACTACTAATAATAATAATAATAATGATAATGATAAAATAACTCTCTCGAACTGCCCTTCTTAAAAATCAGATTGCCCCCCCCCCCCGGTAGGGCCCCCACCCCCTGGCTGGGAACCATTAGCCTACCACTGATTTACAAGTTGAAAATTTTTAGCAATAACTAATAAGGCCTACTATGGTTATGGTATTAGATCAATGATTCATCATAGGCCTAAAGCCTAACTATAACAACATAGCTCTATTATCTAGATCTAGGTGCACAGTCACTATCCATAGCCATAGGGACCATTATGATCATAGGCCAACATCTACATAGCCCTTAGAATTTATCATAAATCATAATACCTAAATCAAGTTACATGCACTAATATTAGCAAGAAAAAATATGTCGATGTTGTGATCTATCGGCTACCCTCCGACATCTATACTGTTTAAGTTAAATCAATGGCCAAAAATTAGGCCTAGGCCTACCTGGTAACTGATAAGTGATGAATCACGAATTTGGGGAATCATATACAGGATCTACGATTCTACGGTCCACCCGGGAATGTTGGAGACGTAAGTACCAAAGCGGTTGTAGCATTGAGTGTGTTGGTGATCAACGTAATATTGAAAGGTGTGTTGATGATAAACCTCATATCATAGGGTGTATTGGTGATATACCTAGTGCTTACATTATGCTCATACTAGCTATAGTACCATAGTTATCATTAGTAATAATTGTAGAACTAAAGTTGGCGATATAATTAATGACATAGTTGTGAAGAATTTTCTTCACTCTTCTTTCAATCGTATTTTTAACTCTCTTCTACTAATACTATAGCTACCCCTTAAACGTCCTCTCCTACATCAAGTTTTCTTTAACGAAACATAGGGAGGACTATTCTAAACTAAAACTTGTTGACAGTGGCGCACGCCATGCTCGTGACGTCACAGCGTAGATACGCACAACAAAGGGCCTTAGTAACCTCGGCGTATGTTGGTTCTTTCCTTAACTACGTGGGTCGAGATTAAATTCCTAAACTGAATTTTGATATAAATTTCAATACTGCTGAATTAATACATCTTTTATTTCTTAATACCAATAAAGGTTTGTTAATTTTAAGATGTAGGCCCATCGCACCAGTCCATTGCTGATTAATCATTTAAACTATTAATTTTTAGCAAGCCAGAATAGGTATGATTATTGTATATATAAACTCCCTTAGAGCAGCAAGATTTCTCTAAAGTATTTTGTACAAAATCCAGCCTCCTCTGCACTCCTAGCAACAATACATTGCCCTGTCCTGAAGTCCCGATATGGCACCTGCAATGGATCCGTGCGCAGCATGCTCCTCACCTGTCTGGAAAGGTGAAGCCAGGTGATGCCCCTCGAGTCGACCTTAGTGTCAGTCCATTCGTTTAGAAGCCGGCCTGGACGACTGACCTGTCTGGTCAGTGAACCCGTGCACCTCTGGCTCACCCCCACCCCTCTCTCCCAAAACTCGACTCACAAAAGATTGCTGCCGGTCGGAGAGATTGAGAAGAAGAGGACCCTGGTATACCATAGTTGCAACAAAAGTGAGAATTTTTGGGGTGAGCCAGGCAAGAGTGCAAAGTGCCAATTAGTGCGACATCCAGGTCAACAGCCATCACGGGCAGAGGGCAATCTCAAAGGAGTGTAGGTACTACTACAAATGGCCATAGTTATTCCCCCATTTTTTAGCTTAGACTAATTTTAACTTGATAGGGAACCTGGCTAATTACACTATTCGGACTGTGTGCGGTGGGATTGTGTTTATATATTTTTCTTGGTTATTAATTTCTGGTTTGAGACTAGCACAGTCTCTGGGTCACGTGGGCCACGTGCCCGACCCCATTTTGATTTTTGATTATTGCAGACCACGTGTCTAACCCATCATTTTTATTATTTTGAATTGCTTTTAATTTGCATTCCTTTTATTATTCCATTTTTTTATGTTGTTAAGATGTCCGTTTTCTTTTAATGTAAATTTGTGAATAAATCAATATTAGGTTAATTAAACGTCTTTCGTATTTTTGCTCCCTCATTTATTTTAATGTGTGAATTGAATAGTTGATCACGGGACAAAATACTCAATATTTAAAGAGTAAACATAAGTAAGTCTATAGGTGGTAACAGCGAGAAACTTTGCATTAATATATTTGCTTTGAAGGTAAAGATCCTTATCTTTAAACTTTTAAACTACTTTACATCACTGCTCCCATTTTTTATTTTGTCTAATTACATTAACGTTAAATACCTGTCCAGCATCTCATTGGGGTAGCTGGGACGGAGTCGGAACAGAGCCTGAGAATGAGATGACTATAGACCTGACAAAGCTAGAGTAGGCCATAAATTACTTATATTTCATGTGTGGAGTTCTCCGGCCTCTGGACAGTAAATTTCCCCCTTTTGTATTTAAGAGTGAAGGTTAGTAAATTGTGACAGTAAAGTATTAGCAGAGCGTTTGTGCCCCGAGAGTAAGTGCTCATTAACCTCCCCTGATGAACTTTATGTAACTGTCATAAGGAGACTTTCCCGGACTAAGTTCCCACTCAGAACATAAAAAAATTCTCCACACGAGTGGTCCTTCGAACTTCAAGTGCGACACGAGTGGTCCTTCAAACCGGATCTTTTACCTTTGACTTGTGAAGCATTAACGTAATACATCAGCTTAATTAAGCATATAGTAACTCGCTATATCACTTACCCACACGCACACCGCCAGTTTGTCGAATGTGTAAGGCCCAGACTTTAACTGGGAAGAGAAATTTGTAATCATTATTATCTTTTTGTATCGACCACGTGTTTAAGGAAAGAGCTACGTAGCCAGGTTAATTTGTTGCTTGAATGTTCTCTACAGAAAGACTAGAATTTGTCGTAAGAACTTCGCTTTGTCTCGGATCCGTTCACCCACGTGTTGTGGCGGAATCCACTTATACCAGAAAGTTCTAAGCTACTTGAACTAAGGTTTTGTTGTTCAGACGCCCGTGTTTACTGCTCAGCTAAAGCGCCGGTGTACTCGTTCTGTCAACTAGTTTTGCTAATTTAGCATCTAATTTGTAACATTTTGTACCTTGGTCTACCTTCCTTTGTGTCGTTTACCTTCCCTAACCAACGTTAACTTCTCTAACTAACCTTCCCGTATACCTAGCACGTGTCCTTGTCCTACAGAGCGAATTTGCGTAACATAATTTCAAGTTTTTTTACAAATAACGTAGAAACTTAATTTCACCAATTCCGTTTCATTCTACGTGTTTGTTCCGAGATGGTGGATCTTGTTTACAGCCCAAACTAAGGGTATGTAATTGTTTGCTACATTAAGTAAATGACTGCGTGTAGTTCATTTAATTTCCTTTAGCAAGGGGAATTTTTATTTTTGTCCTTTAGCGAGGATATTTTTGTTTTACCTCCGTGTGAGGGAGATTTTATATTTGTTTAGCCTCCATGAGAGTGCACTTTAAAGTCGTTGCCTTATGCGCTTATCTACATTTTGAATAGTTCAGTGGTCGCCTTAGTGCGCCCATAATTGTGAAATCGTCACAACAGTGTCAGCCTCGACCTGTTATATCAACTTTCAACTTGAATCTTTCCATTCATAAGCCCATGTGCTTTCTAATATGTTTTACTTTAAAGTAACTTAATTAGTCATTATCGCCACGTGCATAAATAATTCTGTTTATTGAAATCTAAAGTCACGTGACCTGGGCATCGTCTGCTTTGTTGGACCCGGTCACTTTGGATTTTAAAATAATTTCATGATTTATATTTTTGTCCATTTAACTTGTTCCCCCATCATGAGTAAATTTAAATATTCATTTACCACACTTGAAAATTTGTAATGTTTCATTTTCACCTTCCTTTGAACATTCAGATTTGTCCTTTGTTTCGCTTTAAGAATCCGTTCATCAAACGTGGTCATTCCAAGATGGCGGACTTCATTTTTAATGTAAACATCCCTCCACCGCCTAAGGCGGAAACGCTCAGCCCCGAGGAGATTAACGCTAGGCTTAAGGAACAGGAGTTGACATTCACCTTTGTTTGTGAGGACGCAGACCCATCACTTCATGCTCTTGCTTCTGTAGATTTTCCCAGCATGGGTCCGGAAGCCATAAGTCATTTTAAAACCCTTGTTGGTAACGCAAGAGATGAACTTTGCAACTACAAGAATTTTTGGAGACATCATTACGACCATCCTATTGTTAAATTAAATTATCCCTTGCTTGCTGCCTGTTCAAGTAAAATTGAGATTGCTTTTAATAGCCTAATGGCTCATCCAAATTTAATAATTAAACCTAATCAGTCTTGTTATTCTTTGAGTGCAACACATTCAGTGTCCTGAATCTTGGGGTCACTTGCTATCGTTTCTAGTGTCGTTTGCAACGACATAGATGCCGCAAGTCTTTTCTTTCTCTCTTGCTCTCTACGCAAGAGAAACTACGACGGTTTTGGAAGTGCCTCACCAAACTGGCGTTCTGCAATATCAGCTTCCAGCTTCCCGACTGAGAAGGTAAGGTGTACGTCCTTCCAGTCTTCTTGGTCCAAGGGCAAGGTCAGAGATAATGGCTTGCACTCCTCCAAGGAGTGGCATGGTTTCCCTGCCTCCACTGCCTTTAAGGCTGCCTTATATCCCTTTTCCAAGAAGGGAAAGGCTCTGGTAGGAGAGGCCACAAAGGAGGGATGCTTCTTACTCAAGGCGGGCACCTTTGAGTTAATGAAGCACCTCTCTTTCATCGAGCTCCCTAGTAACGTCTGAGCTTTACTATGGTGAAAAACTATGACCTCCTTCGGCTCCGTCTCCTCCTTTGAGGCTGGCTCCTTCCTAAGACGGACATAGCAGTCCGGATAAGAATCTTTGTTGGGCCAAAATTCCACTTCTTCCAGGGGAATTGCTCCCGATCTTCCCGGTTGTCATCGGCATGTGTTCGACATACCTCCAAGGATTAGTATCCAAGCACAAAGGAAGATCCTTCACGCTGAGCCGCTTCTGGGGCCCACGTGATGCAGCAAGTCTATGTATCTCCAGTTTCATTGCAGCTTCCTTCTCATCATTCTTCCTTTGAATTTGTTGGATCATCTCAACAATGGAAGAAAGAGTCCTTCCCAGTTCATCTGGGATAGCAGACGATGTAGATGGAATAGGTTCTGGGTCTGGAACCAATGTAACCGACACTTCGTTGATTTCTTCCTCTTCTACTTGAGGAGCCTGGAACAGCTCCTCCTCCTGACCTTCTCCTAGAAGGTCCTTCTCAGTAGAATCCGACACCTCCGACATCCTATCGTCCAATTGGATGTCTTGAAGGGCGGCTGAGACTTCAGAATCTACCGGATTCTGGGCAATTGGTATCTCCACCTGAGGCTGGGGGATGATTGCATCAGCCGATGCTTTAGGGAAAGGGTAGGCCCTCATCTTCTCATTTGGAAAGTAGGGACCAGAGGTGTTTTTCTGAAAACCCAACACCCAGGATTGTAACGTTTTCCTGGCAGCATCCCTTCACTCCGTTGACTTAGGGTCGTCAAAAGCCTCGGTAATCAGGTTAGAACAAACTGTACAAACATGAGGGTCCCAATAGCGGAGATCACATCTGGAGGCTGCGCATGCTGCGTGCCTCCTGCAATATTGATGTCCACAGGAGTTCTTACTGCGGACATTACAGAACACACTCCCGCACTTCGGATGGTCCTCCTGTAAAGAGAAGAAAAATCCATGAGTATCAAGTGAAGGCTTTCACTTATATTGAGACATTTAGCTTATATAGAAAAACTATAAAAGAAAGAAGGAAAGACACATACTTGTATTTCCTGTCCAGTCAATTGCTGAAACCTCCCGAGATTTTAACACTAAGGTTAATTCTATTCTAGAATACCTTATATAATTTCCTAAACGGAAATTTAAGGTGTAGTTCACACCTTGAGATAGTTTTAATATACGGGATAGAAAGAATACAGAAAGAACTTACTTTCTATGTATTGTACGGTCTCAACAAAAGGCTGTACAAGAAAACATTAAGTATGATGAAGAACTTTTAGTGTTATCACAAGCACTGTACAGCAGTTTCTGCTAATGCAGTGTGTACTACACTACGAATACAGCAACTACTGTACATTGCATGCTGTTGTGCCAGTGTGCGCTTGCACGTGCAAGCCGGCAACTACCCCTGTATAGTTCAAAGATATACTATCTTTAATTAATAGGCGGCAGCCCCCTGATTCGCGACTGTGTGCCGGCCGGCAATCAATGCCAGCCGACGGCTGAAAACACTAATACCCGGCTGCCGGCTGCTAATCGTAGTGGCCAGCAGATTCGGGCTGTGTATCCACTGCCGGCCGGCAAATATAATAAAACCCATGCCTGCCGACAGTAGCCAAGAACCGGAGAACCTCCACCTGCCCGGCTGTTGGCTGTTAAGCCGGCAGCCGGGTTAGGGGTGCAACACAAGAGTCAGAGAAACAGTATGGATTTAAGGTTATAAGTCTGCATTGCCATACGACCTTCCATCTAGAAGGAGTGAACTTTTGGAAGGGGAGAATGTAGCATTCAGGCTTCCAAAGAATCCATAGCCTACCGGGCTCTACCGGCAGACAAGGAAGGGAGACCAAGAGAGGTCTGGGGTTCACTCTGCAAAGAACAAAGGGTCTCTGCCGGCCGACAAATAGTGCCAGCCGGCAGAGAGCTGAGCCTGTCCTCCATCCTAACCTATACTAGGTACAGAAGTAGGACTGCGGCCTAAAGAAAATAAAAGAAAGAGAGGTGGGGAAGGGATAAGGGTCCTATAGACTTCGTTCTAGCAGGAGACACACTCAGCCGTTAGGGAAGCTCATCCTAACCGAGAGTTGTTTATTAGGGAGGAAGATTGGCAATACTTGCTAACCGCCTCCCAACCAGAACAAAGTTAGGTGAAGTTATATTGCCGGGCAACAGAGAAAACTCATTCTCCAGCCCGAGAAAAACAACACAGGACAGTCTGCTAGGCCACTAGAGGAAGGAATCATCCTTCCAACATGGACTAGGGAAGCAAAGCTTCCTGTGTCCGCCCCTAACCTAGCAATGGAGACTATTTCTCTATGCTAGGAAGATGCAGACCACAGACTAGAAACTCTGATGTTCTGCCCTAACCCAAAAAACCAGTTACTTTGGTTATCAGGTCAGGACAGACATATCCTAGAATAGTTATATCTGAATTATTATACAGATAGAACCATTAGGATTAAGCCGAAGACTTACAGAGGGAGAGAGGGATTGAATTTAGCCTCCGGAGGAGAAAAGAATAATCGGGGATGTGCGAAAGTATACTACTGTACCTAGAATACTAGACTAGGTAAGATGAGAATCGATTACCTAACTCACCGAAACTCTCTCGTATACAGTCTTGGAAAAAACATTCAACAATATCTTACATGTATAAAATATTTGCCTATAGCTTCAATAATATAACATTCGGAAAAACTTATATCATGCATGAAAGTACTAGTGCCAGACGTCTAGGCTACGAAGCCTCATGAAGGGCAAGACAGGGTGTTTGTGCCCCGAGAGTAAGTGCTCATTATCCTCCCCTGTTGAACTTTATGTAACTGTCATAAGGAGACTTTCCCGGACTAAGTTCCCACTCAGAATATAAAAAAATTTTCCACAATAGTGAATGTGGGTGATAGTCCTAGTGTTGTTTGTTGTCCAAAGCAGGGTTTACACGGGCGAACAGCTCGTCGAGCCTGGTTCGATAACCCTGTGTTTGAATTAATGCTCAAGCGTGTAAACGGGCCAATTGGTTGTCGAGCGCGCTCGTCGAACGACTCGATGAAAGTCAGGCTCATCTTGACTTTTGTGAGCGGAGCTACATTGTTTGACGAATGGTGTGAACATGTGAACGAGTGTCGAGCATCGAACCTCAGTTGTTATTCAAACCTGCTACAGGAAACATCATCAAAGAAATGAATGATGGCTGCCATTAATGAAAGCAAGAATGAGAAGGAAGTCGTACTTGATTTCGTACATGCATATCGGGCTCATCCAGCTTTATGGAAAGTTATATCAAAAGACTATCCTAATAAAGTAGCCAGAAACAAAGGAATAGCAGCTCTGCATGAAGTATTGAAAGAACTAATTTTAAAGCCTTAATTCTAAAGCAACAAGCAAGTTGCTGTGTGAACATTTCTCTCTTTTTAGTAGCCAATCCTTCGACCACTTTGATCTTTTTTTTCTTTCTTTCTTAGTGCCACTGCTAAAGCAATGGCTATCAAATCGTCCTGGTCGAGAGACAGGTTGACGTTGTTTTAGCACGAGGCACACTGAGTGACTGAGGTTCGATGTACTGTCTGAAAGCTCTTCGAGCAATTCTACAAGTAGGCTCGACAACCGGGCTCGGCGAGCTGTTCGGCCTTGTAAACCCGCCTTTAGTGTAGACATAGTACCACAGCCTCTGTTGGTGCTGTTTCTCAGATAAGAATATAAAACTTGATATATGAATAATTACAAAGAATTTCGGCTATTTAAATGGAGCAAAATTTAAGAAACAAATGACAGAATATAGAAGAGCTGGAAAGTGCGGAAGTCAGTTAATGATTTCATAAGATACATTAAAACTTTGAAGACGGCCTGAAAAATTATGTTCAATTGCCTCATTGCACTAGAGAAGGTCAAACGCCCTTGGAATTAGATGAATGACCTCATTCGACGGCAACGGGGAGAAGCAGGAGGCGCGAAGGGTGAGTGTTAATTACCATAAAAGTTAACAAAAAAAAGGAGAAAGTTATCATTTCTACCGATTTGTTGATCGCTGTTCTAATTATTATTTTTGAAGCCTGGTGTTTTTTTTTTCTTTTTTCATCTATGTTTTCATCCCATACATTATACCATAAGATAGGAATATTTTTTCTGCAATAGCCAGCGTTATTACAACATTATTTTACCTATAACCTATTTATTATCTTCACTTTCGGCAACTTTACAAGTTGTGTAATGCATTTGCATCGTTTTTACAGTAGCTCTTCAATTGTATGCATATTCTAAATCTATTTCACGGAAAATGTAATTGAGAAATTTAATGAATTGAGAGAGAGGTCAAATCATTTTATGCACAATGGCCTAATATAGAGCTGAGACAGGGATGGATCCGGTAGCGGTACGAATTTTAGTCGTGGTTCCAATGCCAGAGGGAACAACACGCTATTTGGCCACTTGTGGGCCACTATTGCTGCTTTCCCTTTGAAGGATCACAGCTTATCGAGGACCTTCAAAAGAAGGTTGTCTTTCATCACAAAGAGGTCTATCTGCAGCTCTGGGACTTGACTCGAGATGAAGGAGAACGATCCTGCGTCAAGGGACCATTCTGACTCTATAGGTGTAAACCTAGATAGAGCGTCCACTGTCACATTGCGGAACCCTTGAATGTGAACTGCTGACAGTACCATTTCTTCCTTTCCGTGAAACAGAATATGGCCAACGTCACTTGGATTTCTTCGCACGTTTGAAGCCTATTTTTTCCAGACTCCTGTTGCATCCTTAATATGTGCTCTTAGCACTGAATCTGTTATCGAAGCAAACTGTAGAGAGCCCAGCACTCTCTCCTGTTCACGTCTTGATATCCGTTTGGATTTCAATAGTCTCTCGACAGATCCTGCTATTTCTTTCCTCTTCTTACTAGGAATGGAAAGCCGATGTGACTCCAAATTCCAGTGGATTCCCAACCACTGAAATTTTTGAGCTGGAGAAAGACGAGACTTTTTTATGTTGATCTTGAATCCCAGATGTTCCAGGAACTGGATCACTATCTTAGAAGCTTGCATACATTCTGTCCTGGAGGCTGCCCAAACCAGCCAGTCGTCCAAGTAGGCTACTACTTAGACCACCTTTAGGCGTAATTGATGGACGGCTGCGTTCGCGAGCTTCGTGAAAATCCTTGGGGCTATGTCTAGCCAGAAAGGCATGGCTCTGAAGGCGTAAAGTTTTCCATGTAACTTGAAACCTAGTTAGGAGGAGAGGTGACGATTAATTGGAACGAGCCAATAAGCGTCAGACAAGTCTATAGAGACAGTATATGCCCTTCTGGGCAGTAGGGTCCTTATGTGCTGAAGCGTGAGCATTCTGAACTTGTAGTTCACTAGGAAGTTATTGAGTGGCGACAAGTCTAGAATAACCCTGAGTTTTTCTGAGTTCTTCTTTGGAACACTAAACACCCTTCCTTGGAATTTTATGGACTTAACCTTCCGGATTACTCTTTTGTCTAAGAGTTCTCAGACATATTCTTCCAGAACGGGGGATGAGTGTTGGAAGAATTGAGGAAATTGAGGTGGAGGACTGCTCCAGCTCCAACCTAGTCCATTTTTAATTAGGCTGTGGGCCCGGGAATCGAAGGTCCAGCGATCCCTAATAGACTGTAGTCTCCCTCCTACTAGAAGTGTCTTACTTCTGCTGTTGTGGATCTGAGGCCTTGCCTTCTTGACCGCGTCCTCCCCTGTATCCTCTTCCTCTTGAAGGGCATCTAGAAGAAGCTCTGACTGTTCCTCTAGCTCTCGAACGAAAGGAAGAAGTCTGCCTTAAAAAGGCTGGGTTAAGAACTGGCGACTGTGTCGCCACTTGTTGAGGTACCAGCTGGTATGTGGTTGGAGACTGTGCCACTATCTGAGGCACCGCGGTCACAGGAAGTTGTTGTTGTTGCTGTCGGTAGGGTTTAGCCGGCCGAGAGGATGGCCTAGGCCTTTTTGTCTTTCACTTGTGTTCGAGACCCTAATCTGGAGAAAACTTTCTCTTGAGATCTAAGCCCCACTTTTTGAGAAGGTTCGTATTATCCGTGGCGGCCTTGTCTACTACCTCTTTAACCACTTCATTGGGAAAGAGGTTTTTACCCCAAATACGAAAGGAGATCAGTTTCCTCGGGTCGTGCCTCACCGCAGCCGAGGCGAACAAGAACTCTCTACAGGCTCTCCTAGCTTTAATAAAGCTATAGAGATCCTTCGTAACTGTGGCCAGATGGGTTTTGGCCACAACCATGAACATGTCCTGGATCTTGGGGTCACTTGCTATCGTTTCTAGTGTCGTTTGTAACGACATCGATGCCGCAAGTCTTCTCTTTCTCTCTTGCTCTCTATGCAAGAGAACCTCTGACAGTTTTGGAAGTGCCTCACCAAACTGGCGTTCTGCAATATCAGCTTCCAGCTTCCCGACTGAGAAGGTAAGGTGTACGTCCTTCCAGTCTTCTTGGTCCAAGGGCAAGGTCAGAGATAACGGCTTGCACTCCTCCAAGGAGCGGCATGGTTTCCCTGCCTCCACTGCCTTTAAGGCTGCCTTATATCCCTTTTCCAAGAAGGGAAAGGCTCTGGTAGGAGAGGCCACAAAGGAGGGAAGCTTCTTACTCAAGGCGGGCACCTTTGAGTTAATGAAGACCCTCTCTTTCATCGAGCTCCCTAATAACATCTGAGCTTTACTATGGTGAAAAACTATGACCTCCTTCGGCTCCGTCTCCTCCTTTGAGGCTGGCTCCTTCCTAAGACGGATATAGCAGTCCGGATGAGAATCTTTGTTGGGCCAAAATTCCACTTCTTCCAGGGGAATTGCTCCCGATCTTCCCGGTTGTCATCGGCATGTGTTCGACATACCTCCAAGGATTAGTATCCAAGCACAAAGGAAGATCCTTCACGCTGAGCCGCTTCTGGGGCCCACGTGATGCAGCAAGTCTATGTATCTCCAGTTTCATTGCAGCTTCCTTCTCATCATTCTTCCTTTGAATTTGTTGGATCATCTCAACAATGGAAGAAAGAGTCCTTCCCAGTTCATCTGGGATAGCAGACGATGTAGATGGAATAGGTTCTGGGTCTGGAACCAATGTAACCGACACTTCGTTGATTTCTTCCTCTTCTACTTGAGGATCCTGGAACAGCTCCTCCTCCTGACCTTCTCCTAGAAGGTCCTTCTCAGTAGAATCCGACACCTCCGACATCCTATCGTCCAATTGGATGTCTTGAAGGGCGGCTGAGACTTCAGAATCTACCGGATTCTGGGCAATTGGTATCTCCACCTGAGGCTGGGGGATGATTGCATCAGCCGATGCTTTAGGGAAAGGGTAGGCCCTTATCTTCTCATTTGGAAAGTAGGGACCAGAGGTGTTTTTCTGAAAACCCAACACCCAGGATTGTAACGTTTTCCTGGCAGCATCCCTTCACTCTGTTGACTTAGGGTCGTCAAAAGCCTCGGTAATCAGGTTAGAACAAACTGTACAAACCTGAGGGTCCCAATAGCGGAGATCACATCTGGAGGCTGTGCATGCTGCGTGCCTCCTGCAATATTGATGTCCACAGGAGTTCTTACTGCGGACATTACAGAACACACTCCCGCACTTCGGATGGTCCTCCTGTAAAGAGAAGAAAAATCCATGAGTATCAAGTGAAGGCTTTCACTTATATTGAGACATTTAGCTTATATAGAAAAGCTATAAAAGAAAGAAGGAAAGACATATACTTGTATTTCCTGTCCAGTCAATTGCTGAAACCTCCCGAGATTTTAACACTAAGGTTAATTCTATTCTAGAATACCTTATATAATTTCCTAAACGGAAATTTAAGGTGTAGTTCACACCTTGAGATAGTTTTAATATACGGGATAGAAAGAATACAGAAAGAACTTACTTTCTATGTATTGTACGGTCTCAACAAAAGGCTGTACAAGAAAACATTAAGTATGATGAAGAACTTTTAGTGTTATCACAAGCACTGTACAGCAGTTTCTGCTAATGCAGTGTGTACTACACTACGAATACAGCAACTACTGTACATTGCATGCTGTTGTGCCAGTGTGCGCTTGCACGTGCCAGCCGGCAACTACCCCTGTATAGTTGAAAGATATACTATCTTTAATTAATAGGCGGCAGCCCCCTGATTCGCGACTGTGTGCCGGCCGGCAATCATTGCCAGCCGACGGCTGAAAACACTAATACCCGGCTGCCGGCTGCTAATCGTAGTGGCCAGCAGATTCGGGCAGTGTATCCACTGCCGGCCGGCAAAGATAATAAAACCCATGCCTGCCGACAGTAGCCAAGAACTGGAGAACCTCCACCTGCCCGGCTGTTGGCTGTTAAGCCGGCAGCCGGGTTAGGGGTGCAACACAAGAGTCAGAGAAACAGTATGGATTTAAGGTTATACGTCTGCATTGCCATACGACCTTCCATCTAGAAGGAGTGAACTTATGGAAGGGGAGAATGTAGCATTCAGGCTTCCAAAGAATCCATAGCCTACCGGGCTCTACCGGCAGACAAGGAAGGGAGACCAAGGGAGGTCTGGGGTTCACTCTGCAAAAAACAAAGGGTCTCTGCCGGCCGACACATAGTGCCAGCCGGCAGAGAGCTGAGCCTGTCCTCCATCCTAACCTATACTAGGTACAGAAGTAGGACTGCGGCCTAAAGAAAATAAAAGAAAGAGAGGTGGGGAAGGGATAAGGGTCCTATAGACTTCGTTCTAGCAGGAGACACACTCAGCCGTTAGGGAAGCTCATCCTAACCGAGAGTTGTTTATTAGGGAGGAAGACTGGCAATACTTGCTAACCGCCTCCCAACCAGAACAAGTTAGGTGAAGTTATATCGCCGGGCAACAGAGAAAACTCATTCTCCAGCCCGAGAAAAACAATACAGGACAGTCTGCTAGGCCACTAGAGGAAGGAATCATCCTTCCAACATGGACTAGGGAAGCAAAGCTTCCTGTGTCCGCCCCTAACCTAGCAATGGAGACTATTTATCTATGCTAGGAAGATGCAGACCACAGACTAGAAACTCTGATGTTCTGCCCTAACCCCAAAAAACCAGTTACTTTGGTTATCAGGTCAGGACAGACATATCCTAGAATAGTTATATCTGAATTTTTATACAGATAGAACCATTAGGATTAAGCCGAAGGCTTACAGAGGGAGAGAGGGATTGAATTTAGCCTCCGGAGGAGAAAAGAATAATTGGGGATGTGCGAAAGTATACTACTGTACCTAGAATACTAGACTAGGTAAGATGAGAATCGATTACCTAACTCACCGAAACTCTCTCGTATACAGTCTTGGAAAAAACATTCAACAATATCTTACATGTATAAAATATTTGCCTATAGCTTCAATAATATAACATTCGGAAAAACTTATATCATGCATGAAAGTACTAGTGCCAGACGTCTAGGCTACGAAGCCTCAAGAAGGGCAAGACAGGGTGTTTGTGCCCCGAGAGTAAGTGCTCATTATCCTCCCCTGTTGAACTTTATGTAACTGTCATAAGGAGACTTTCCCGGACTAAGTTCCCACTCAGAACATAAAAAAATTTTCCACAATAGTGATTGTGGGTGATAGTCCTAGTGTTGTTTGTTGTCCAAAGCAGGGTTTACACGAGCGAACAGCTCGTCGAGCCTGGTTCGACAACCCTGTGTTTGAATTAATGCTCGAGCGTGTAAACGGGCCAATTGGTTGTCGAGCGCGCTCGTCGAACGACTCGATGAAAGTCAGGCTCATCTTGACTTTTGTGGGCGGAGCTACATTGTTTGACGAATGGTGTGAACATGTGAACGAGTGTCGAGCATCGAACCTCAGTTGTTATTCAAACCTGCTACAGGAAACATCATCAAAGAAATGAATGATGGCTGCCATTAATGAAAGCAAGAATGAGAAGGAAGTCGTACTTGATTTCGTACATGCATATCGGGCTCATCCAGCTTTATGGAAAGTTATATCAAAAGACTATCCTAATAAAGTAGCCAGAAACAAAGGAATAGCAGCTCTGCATGAAGTATTGAAAGAACTAATTTTAAAGCCTTAATTCTAAAGCAACAAGCAAGTTGCTGTGTGAACATTTCTCTCTTTTTAGTAGCCAATCCTTCGACCACTTTGATCTTTTTTTTCTTTCTTTCTTAGTGCCACTGCTAAAGCAATGGCTATCAAATCGTCCTGGTCGAGAGACAGGTTGACGTTGTTTTAGCACGAGGCACACTGAGTGACTGAGGTTCGATGTACTGTCTGAAAGCTCTTCGAGCAATTCTACAAGTAGGCTCGACAACCGGGCTCGGCGAGCTGTTCGGCCTTGTAAACCCGCCTTTAGTGTAGACATAGTACCACAGCCTCTGTTGGTGCTGTTTCTCAGATAAGAATATAAAACTTGATATATGAATAATTACAAAGAATTTCGGCTATTTAAATGGAGCAAAATTTAAGAAACAAATGACAGAATATAGAAGAGCTGGAAAGTGCGGAAGTCAGTTAATGATTTCATAAGATACATTAAAACTTTGAAGACGGCCTGAAAAATTATGTTCAATTGCCTCATTGCACTAGAGAAGGTCAAACGCCCTTGGAATTAGATGAATGACCTCATTCGACGGCAACAGGAAGAAGCAGGAGGCGCGAAGGGTGGGTGTTAATTATCATAAAAGTTAACAAAAAAAAAGGAGAAAGTTATCATTTCTACTGATTTGTTGATCGCTGTTCTAATTATTATTTTTGAAGCCTGGTGTTTTTTTTTCTTTTTTCATCTATGTTTTCATCCCATACATTATACCATAAGATAGGAATATTTTTTCTGCAATAGCCAGCGTTATTACAACATTATTTTACCTATAACCTATTTATTATCTTCACTTTCGGCAACTTTACAAGTTGTGTAATGCATTTGCATCGTTTTTACAGTAGCTCTTCAATTGTATGCATATTCTAAATCTATTTCACGGAAAATGTAATTGAGAAATTTAATGAATTGAGAGAGTGGTCAAATCATTTTATGCACAATGGCCTAATATAGAGCTGAGACAGGGATGGATCCGGTAGCGGTACGAATTTTAGTCATGGTTCCAATGCCAGAGGGAACAACACGCTATTTGGCCACTTGTGGGCCACTATTGCTGCTTTCCCTTTGAAGGATCTCAGCTTATCGAGGACCTTCAAAAGAAGGTTGGGTTTCGTCACAAAGAGGTCTATCTGCAGCTCTGGGACTTGACTCGAGATGAAGGAGAACGATCCTGCGTCAAGGGACCATTCTGACTCTATAGGTGTAAACCTAGATAGAGCGTCCACTGTCACATTGCGGAACCCTTGAATGTGAACTGCTGACAGTACCATTTCTTCCTCTCTGTGAAACAGAATATGGCCAACGTCACTTGGATCTCTTCGCACGTTTGATGCGTATTTTTTCCAGACTCCTGTTGCATCCTTAATATGTGCTCTTAGCACTGAATCTGTTATCGAAGCAAACTGTAGAGAGCCCAGCACTCTCTCCTGTTCACGTCTTGATATCCGTTTGGATTTCAATAGTCTCTCGACAGATCCTGCTATTTCTTTCCTCTTCTTACTAGGAATGGAAAGCGGATGTGACTCCAAATTCCAATGGATTCCCAACCACTGAAATTTTTGAGCTGGAAAAAGACGAGACTTTTTTATGTTGATCTTGAATCCCAGATGTTCCAGGAACTGGATCACTATCTTAGAAGCTTGCATACATTCTGTCCTGGAGGCTGCCCAAACCAGCCAGTCGTCCAAGCAGGCTACTACTTAGACCACCTTTAGGCGTAATTGATGGACGGCTGCGTTCGCGAGCTTCGTGAAAATCCTTGGGGCTATGTCTAGCCAGAAAGGCATGGCTCTGAAGGCGTAAAGTTTTCCATGTAACTTGAAGCCTAGGTAGGAGGAGAGGTGACGATTAACTGGAACGAGCCAATAAGCGTCAGAAAAGTCTATAGAGACAGTATATGCCCTTCTGGGCAGTAGGGTCCTTATGTGCTGAAGCGTGAGCATTCTGAACTTGTAGTTCACTAGGAAGTTATTGAGTGGCGACAAGTCTAGAATAACCCTGAGTTTTTCTGAGTTCTTCTTTGGAACACTAAACACCCTTCCTTGGAATTTTATGGACTTAACCTTCCGGATTACTCTTTTGTCTAAGAGTTCTCGGACATATTCTTCCAGAACGGGGGATGAGTGTTGGAAGAATTGAGGAAATTGAGGTGGAGGACTGCTCCATCTCCAACCTAGTCCATTTTTAATTAGGCTGTGGGCCCGGGGATCGAAGGTCCAGCGATCCCTAAAAGGCTGTAGTCTCCCTCCTACTAGAAGTGTCTTACTTCTGCTGTTGTGGATCTGAGGCCTTGCCTCCTTGACCGCGTCCTCCCCTGTATCCTCTTCCTCTTGAAGGGCATCTAGAAGAAGCTCTGACTGTTCCTCTAGCTCTCGAACGAAAGGAAGAAGTCTGCCTTAAAAAGGCTGGGTTAAGAACTGGCGACTGTGTCGCCACTTGTTGAGGTACCAGCTGGTATGTGGTTGGAGATTGTGCCACTATCTGAGGCACCGCGGTCACAGGAAGTTGTTGTTGTTGCTGTCGGTAGGGTTTAGCCGGCCGAGAGGATGGCCTAGGCCTTTTGTCTTCCACTTATGTTTGAGACCCTAATCTGGAGAAAACTTTCTCTTGAGATCTAAGCCCCACTTTTTGAGAAGGTTCCTATTCTCTGTGGCAGCCTTGTCTACTACCTCTTTAACCACTTCATTGGGAAAGAGGTTTTTACCCCAAATACGAGAGGAGATCAGTTTCCTCGGGTCGTGCCTCACCGCAGCCGAGGCGAACAAGAACTCTCTACAGGCTCTCCTAGCTTTAATAAAGCTATAGAGATCCTTCGTAACTGTGGCCAGATGGGTTTTGGCCACAACCATGAACATGACCTGGATCTTGGGGTCACTTGCTATCGTTTCTAGTGTCGTTTGTAACGACATCGATGCCGCAAGTCTTCTCTTTCTCTCTTGCTCTCTACGCAAGAGAACCTCTGACAGTTTTGATAGTGCCTCACCAAACTGGCGTTCTGCAATATCAGCTTCCAGCTTCCCGACTGAGAAGGTAAGGTGTACGTCCTTCCAGTCTTCTTGGTCCAAGGGCAAGGTCAGAGATAACGGCTTGCACTCCTCCAAGGAGCGGCATGGTTTCCCTGCCTCCACTGCCTTTAAGGCTGCCTTATATCCCTTTTCCAAGAAGGGAAAGGCTCTAGTAGGAGAGGCCACAAAGGAGGGAAGCTTCTTACTCAAGGCGGGCACCTTTGAGTTAATGAAGACCCTCTCTTTCATCGAGCTCCCTAGTAGCATCTGAGCTTTACTATGGTGAAAAACTATGACCTCCTTCAGCTCCGTCTCCTCCTTTGAGGCTGGCTCCTTCCTAAGACGGACATAGCAGTCCGGATAAGAATCTTTGTTGGGCCAAAATTCCACTTCTTCCAGGGGAATTGCTCCCGATCTTCCCGGTTGTCATCGGCATGTGTTCGACATACCTCCAAGGATTAGTATCCAAGCACAAAGGAAGATCCTTCACGCTGAGCCGCTTCTGGGGCTCACGTGATGCAGCAAGTCTATGTATCTCCAGTTTCATTGCAGCTTCCTTCTCATCATTCTTCCTTTGAATTTGTTGGATCATCTCAACAATGGAAGAAAGAGTCCTTCCCAGTTCATCTGGGATAGCAGACGATGTAGATGGAATAGGTTCTGGGTCTGGAACCAATGTAACCGACACTTCGTTGATTTCTTCCTCTTCTACTTGAGGAGCCTGGAACAGCTCCTCCTCCTGACCTTCTCCTAGAAGGTCCTTCTCAGTAGAATCCGACACCTCCGACATCCTATCGTCCAATTGGATGTCTTGAAGGGTGGCTGAGACTTCAGAATCTACCGGATTCTGGGCAATTGGTATCTCCACCTGAGGCTGGGGGATGATTGCATCAGCCGATGCTTTAGGGAAAGGGTAGGCCCTCATCTTCTCATTTGGAAAGTAGGGACCAGAGGTGTTTTTCTGAAAACCCATCACCCAGGATTGTAATGTTTTCCTGGCAGCATCCCTTCACTCCGTTGACTTAGGGTCGTCAAAAGCCTCGGTAATCAGGTTAGAACAAACTGTACAAACCTGAGGGTCCCAATAGCGGAGATCACATCTGGAGGCTGCGCATGCTGCGTGCCTCCTGCAATATTGATGTCCACAGGAGTTCTTACTGCGGACATTACAGAACACACTCCCGCACTTCGGATGGTCCTCCTGTAAAGAGAAGAAAAATCCATGAGTATCAAGTGAAGGCTTTCACTTATATTGAGACATTTAGCTTATATAGAAAAGCTATAAAAGAAAGAAGGAAAGACACATACTTTTATTTCCTGTCCAGTCAATTGCTGAAACCTCCCGAGATTTTAACACTAAGGTTAATTCTATTCTAGAATACCTTATATAATTTCCTAAACGAAAATTTAAGGTGTAGTTCACACCTTGAGATAGTTTTAATATACGGGATAGAAAGAATACAGAAAGAACTCACTTTCTATGTATTGTACGGTCTCAACAAAAGGCTGTAAAAGATAACATTAAGTATGATGAAGAACTTTTAGTGTTATCACAAGCACTGTACAGCAGTTTCTGCTAATGCAGTGTGTACTACACTACGAATACAGCAACTAATGTACATCGCATGCTGTTGTGCCAGCGTGCGCCTGCACGTGCCAGCCGGCAACTACCTCTGTATAGTTCAAAGATATACTATCTTTAATTAATAGGCGGCAGCCCCCTGATTCGCGACTGTGTGCCGGCCGGCAATCATTGCCAGCCGACAGCTGAAAACACTAATACCCGGCTGCCGGCTGCTAATCGTAGTGGCCAGCAGATTCGGGCTGTGTTTCCACTGCCGGCCGGCAAAGATAATAAAACCCATGCCTGCCGACAGTAGCCAAGAACCGGAGAACCTCCACCTGCCCAGCTGTTAGCTGTTAAGCCGGCAGCCGGGTTAGGGGTGCAACACAAGAGTCAGAGAAACAGTATGGATGTAAGGTTATAAGTCTGCATTGCCATACGACCTTCCATCCAGAAGGAGAGAACTTATGGAAGGGGAGAATGTAGCATTCAGGCTTCCAAAGAATCCATAGCCTACCGGGCTCTACCGGTAGAAAAGGAAAGGAGACCAAGGGAGGTCTGGGGTTCACTCTGCAAAGAACAAAGGGTCTCTGCCGGCCGACACATAGTGCCAGCCGGCAGAGAGCTGAGCCCGTCCTCCATCCTAACCTATACTAGGTACAGAAGTAGGACTGGGGCCTAAAGAAAATAAAAGAAAGAGAGGTGGGGAAGGGATAAGGGTCCTATAGACTTCGTTCTAGCAGGAGACACACTCAGCCGTTAGGGAAGCTCATCCTAACCGAGAGTTGTTTATTAGGGACGAAGACTGGCAATACTTGCTAACCGCCTCCCAACCAGAACAAAGTTAGGTGAAGTTATATCGCCGGGCAACAGAGAAAACTCATTCGCCAGCCCGAGAAAAACAACACAGGACAGTCTGCTAGGCCACTAGAGGAAGGAATCATCCTTCCAACATGGACTAGGGAAGCAAAGCTTCCTGTGTCCTCCCCTAACCTAGCAATGGAGACTATTTCTCTATGCTAGGAAGATGCAGACCACAGACTAGAAACTCTGATGTTCTGCCCTAACCCAAAAAACCAGTTACTTTGGTTATCAGGTCAGGACAGACATATCCTAGAATAGTTATATCTGAATTATTATACAGATAGAACCATTAGGATTAAGCTGAAGGCTTACAGAGGGAGAGAGGGATTGAATTTAGCCTCCGGAGGAGAAAAGAATAATCGGGGATGTGCGAAAGTATACTACTGTACCTAGAATACTAGACTAGGTAAGATGAGAATCGATTACCTAAATCACCGAAACTCTCTTGTATACAGTCTTAGAAAAAACATTCAATAATATCTTACATTTATAAAATATTTGCCTATAGCTTCAATAATATAACATTCGGAAAAACTTATATCATGCATGAAAGTACTAGTCCCTGACGTCTAGGCTACGAAGCCTCACGAAGGGCAAGATCAGTACCTCGACCCGTGTCGTAATCACCGAGCTAAAACTGACGGTATAATATAAGCATTCCTAGCGGAGCTAAATAGCTAAATTATTAAAGCGTAACAAACCGGGAACGTCGCTCCAGCTAACTAAATGACCCATAAAAGCGAGCGATAGCATCCAGGATGCCTCCGGTAGGCAACAGCTCTTGTTTACGTTCAAATCACTTTTGATTTAATTCAAAACGACAAGAGCTTATATTTATACATAGTAAAGAAAATACTCAACTTCCTAGAGGCAGACGAGGCCAGAGAAGTCATCAAAATGTTGAATTAAATCCAAAATAACTAGAGAACACAAGGGAAAACACCGAGTAGTAGAACTACACGACAAGGAATAAAGAGGGCTCTACCGCCTTCATCAGATACACACTGGAAACGGAATAGGAGAGACTCCTTATGATCGGCTCTCTTTTCATTCTCGTTTCAGATTCTTGTCACTATACCCCCTCGAAGCGTTAATACTGTTCGGGGAGAAGATAGCTATGTGACGTGTCAAGAATACGTCCTCTGATATTATGCGATATACTTGTGAGATTATTTAGGGATATTCGCTCCAGGAGTTAGAATTCTGGATACCTTAAGGTAAAATTCTCTGGGAATATCACTGTAGTTAAATATACCCTAGAAAGCTACCTAATAGGAACTTCCATCAGGACGACATGGCCTGAGCCCAAAAATACTAACCTTCTCAAATATCACCAAAGCCATGATCAGAATATACGTTTAGGCACACAGCTTTTACCCGTCCCAAATCCTGACACTTTTGAGCAACATAGAAATAACTATATGAGTGGCAGCAAAGTCAATAGACACATATACGCAATAGGCTCTAATTACACATATGATCCCATGGGGCTAAAAAAATTCAACTGTGTTGATATGACGAACATACTATTAAGAGCAGGTGATTAACTAATTGAGGGACATATATCCCGCTACAAAAGAAAAAAAAATCAAGGTTTTCGGTCGATATGTTTGTCAGTTCATCTCTCCTGTTCTTTAATAATAATAATAATAATAATAATAATAATAATAATAATAATAATAATAATAATAATAATAATGAATTGTCTAACAATTGAGTGAATTGTATATAAGTATAAATGTACAATATTAAGTCAATGTAAAAAAAAAATAAAAAATAAAAATAAATCGGTCGTCATGCTTTTTCTTTCACTTTTCTGGTCAATTTGTTTCGGAATGAAGAGAGGCACAAAAATGACAATAAAATTCATGGTTTAAATGGAACTAGTATTCTCATCCCAAAAGACCTGTTGGAAGTTTCAAAAACTGAACCTTTTTTATTTGTCATATGTAAAGTGAGGAGGTAAAATCGACGCAATAGTTGAATTTTTAATAATTAAAGTTATATTGATATTAAAAAAATCTTCAAGTTTGAAACAATAATTTCCTATTTTAAATCGTAGTAAAGGATAGAAAGGATATCTGATCTTATTTTTCATTTGTCTTTAGACATCAAGGAGACTATGCGAGGTGGCTGAAAGGCACTAACGGAGAGGCGAGGTGAATGCAAGTTAACTTTGATTAGTTTATATGCAAACGATTGAGAGCAACAATATCACACGAATTCTAACAATGTGACACATGCAATGGTAAGCTTTAACAGGTTTTCCTATGATCAGTGCGGGAGAGAGGGGAAGATAAAAACGCCAATAAGATTACTGTGTAGGACCGTGAATAATACACGTGCTGTACTATACAATCTTATTCGTAGTTTCCGCATAAATACAACCCAATTCGTATTAAATGACTTTATGTAACCAAATAAGAAACAGATGATATGAAATATAAATAATGCCTGAAAGTGGAGATTTTCTTTTGTAATAATATTTATCCCTTTTTATGCTTTTTTCTGTTCTTCAAGATATAAATATATTACTAGACAAAGCGATTTGAGTCAAAATTACTATTTTTTGTTGATCTATTGATATTATTTGTGAACAATAGCAATTGTAAAAAAAAAAAATAAATAAATAAAAATAAAAAACGGTTATAAATTTAGATGATATATATCTTAATGTATATAGTAAAGTCTATATTGACAGAAAATTTTTTTACTTCCTCAATGGAAATCTAGATTTTTTGCAGCTTTCTACATTTAAAGATCGAATATTTAAATGTTGTGTAGAGTAATACATTTACTGGAAATTTTACTTATTGAATTGAGCTCTAAAACTTTATTGGCAGCTTTCTACATTGAAAAAATGTATATTAACATGTTTCATAGCGTAATATTTTTCATAGAATATTTCGATATCGAAAAAAAGTTATTTTAACTAACGAAAATAGGTTTTTGAGGATAAAAAAGGAATTTCAAACGGCCAGTGTGACATACCCGAAAGAATATTGGAATAGATTGGTCGTCAGCTTGATGTCACAAACACCCGAAATCAAGGGGCATTTCTTATTAAGATCAATCATCCATTGATAAGTAAAATATCTTTTTCCCTAAGACAGAATGAATATCCATTTGTAAGGAGGAGGGTTCTCCAACTTGATATAAAATAAAAAGAAAAGAAAAATATAAACCTGAGTTGGGTCTTGCAACTCCATCTTAAAAAACAAATCCTGATTTGGGTTCTAAAACTTCATTTAAAAACTAAAAGAAAAATCCTGAGTTGGTTCTTGTAATTTAATCTAAATAAATGGAGTTGGGTCTTGCAACTTCCTCTTAAAAAGACTCCTGAGTTGGGTCCTACAACTACAACTAGAAAAAATTGATCCTGAGTTAAGTTTTGCAACTTCATCACAAAAACATACATTTTGAGTTACATCTTACAACTTCATCTAAAAGGAATGGAGTTGTGTCTTGCAGCTTCATTTGAAAAAAAGAAAAAAAAAAACCTGAGTTGGGTATTGCAACTTCATATAAAAAGAACGGGTGGGGAATCAAAATTGAGTTGGGTCTCACAACTTTATCTCAAAAGAAAAAAATTTGAGTTGGGTCTTGCAACTTCATCTAAAAAACAGTGACGTCTGGTCTTGCAATATTATTTAGAAAATTTTGAGTTGTATCATGCAACTCCATCTAAAAAAAACCTGTGTTGGGTTTTGCAACTTTATGCAAAAAAACTGAGTTGAGTCTCACAACTTCCTATCGAAAAAAAAATACTTGGATGGGTCTTGCAAATTCAATTACAAAAAACAAAAACAAAAATACTGAGTTTGTTTTGGCAATTTCATCTAAGAATTAACCTGAGTGTGGTGTTTCAACCTCATCTAAAAAAAAAAAAAAAAAAAAAAAAAAAAATTTAGTGGGGTCTTACAACTTCGTCTAAGAAAAAGAATTTTAGTATTGTCCTGCAACTTCATCTAAAAATAATCAGGAGTTGGGTTTTAGAACTTCATCTAGAAAAATATGATGAAGTTGGGTCTTGCAATTTTATCTCAAACAAAAATATTGAGTTGGATCTTGTAACTTCATCTCAAAAAAATCCTGATCCTGAGTTAGGTCTGACACCTTCATCTAAATAAAAAAATGAAAAAAGCCTAAATAGGGTCTTGCAACTTCATTTAAAAAAAAAAGATTCTGAGATGGGTCTTGCAACTTCATCTCAAAAATTAAAATCCAGAGTTACATCTCACAACTTAATCTGAAATAATTAAAAAAAAAACAATCCTGATTGAATCTTGAAACTTCATTTCAAAGAATAAAAGGAATTCCTGAATTAGGTCTTACAACTTCATCTCAAAAAAATCCTGAGCTTGATCTTGCAACTTCATTTTTTAAAAAATCCTGAGTTGGGTCTTGCAACTTACTCTAAAAAAAATTAATAATAATAATCCTTAGTTAGGTCTTAAAACTTCATCTGCAAAAAGAAATTTTGAGTTAGGGCTTACAAATTCACCTAAAAAAAATAAAATCCTGAGTTTGGTCTTACAACTTCATAAAAAAAAATCCTCATTTAGGTCTTACAAATTCATTAAAAAAAAAAAATACTGATTTGTTTTTGGCAACTTCACCTAAAAAAATCCTGAATTGCGTCTTGCAGCTTCAGCACAAAAAAAACAAAAAAAAAATCCTTAGTTGAATTTTGTAACTTCATCTCCGAAAAAAATGCTGATTTTGGGTCTTGCGACTTCATCTCATAAAATTAAAAAGAATTCTGAGTTGGGTTTGACAACTACATTTCAAAAAAAAAAAAAAAAATCTGAGGTAAGACTTACAACTTCATCTAAAAAAAAAAAAAAACCGAGTTTGGTCTTGCAACTTCATCTAGAAAAAAACATGAGTTGAGTCTTGTAACTTCATTTAAAAAGAAAAGCTGGGGTCGGGTCCTACAACTTTATCTAAAAAATCCTGAGTTAGAACTTATAACTTCATCTGAAAAATAAGAAAAAATCTGAATTGTGTCTTGCAACTTCGTTTCAAAAAAAAAAAAAAAAAAAAAAAAAAAAAAAAAGATCCCTTTTAAGTCTCACAACTTAATCGATTTTTTTTCTGAGTTAGGTCTTGCAACATCATTTTGAAAAATCCCGAGATTGGTCTTTAAATTTCATCTAAAGTAAATCCCGAGTTTGGTCTTAAAACTTAATTCAAAAAAAATCCTGAGTTGGCTCTTAGAACTTCATCTCGAATAAAAAATAAAAATCCTGAGTGGGGTCTTACAATTTCTAGAAAAAAAAGGAACTCTGACACGGGTCTTTCAATTTCATACAAATAAAAAGTAAAATCCTTAGTTGGTTCTTGCAACTGTATCTCAATAAAAAAAAAGAAAAAAAAACTAAATCCGGACTTGGGTCTTGAATCTTTATCTTAACAAATTAATCTGATGAAAAATAACACCATTTATTTCTGAAATGACTCTATTTGAGGAAATAAAACCCGTAATGAAAAAAGAAAAATACCATAACAACCAAAAAGCAGGGTTTTACTGCTCCCAGAATAATGCATGTTGATTCGATATCTCCTCTAGTTATTTTACCTCTAGAAGGTTAATGGAAAATGCGATTGTTCTTACTTGATAATTAGGGTATTTCCATACACACTCCATTAGCGCATAACAAAGTTAGTAAAAGAAATTTTTAAACTATTTACTGATATGGTACGGAGAAATCTATTCTCTCTCTCTCTCTCTCTCTCTCTCTCTCTCTCTCTCTCTCTCTCTCTCTCTCTCTCTCTCTCTCTCTCTCTCTCTCTCTCTCTCTCTATACATTAATTGGTATACAGAAGAATTCATATGGATGAAATTCATTGTTCAGCAGGATGAACTTCCCGGCTGGTTGTATGGACGAGCAACTAATTTTGATGATTATTAAGATATCCACTCAGATGTTATGTACTAATTCATATCATCCCTCGATTACTATATATATATATATATATATATATATATATATATATATATATCTATCTATATATATATATATATATATATATATATATATATATATATATATATATATATATAGATATATATATATATATATATATATATATATATATATATATATTTATATATATGCATATATATATATATACATATATATATATATATATATATATATATATATATATATATATATATATATATATATGCATATATATACATATATATATATATATATATATATATATATATATATATATATATATATGCAGTATATATATATATATATATATATATATATATATATATATATATATATATATATATATATATATATATATATATATGTATGTATATATGTGCATATATATATGTATTTATATATATAAATATATATGTATATATATATATATATATATATATATATAAATATATATATATATATATATATATATATATATATGCAGTATATATATATATATATATATATATATATATATATATATATATATATATATATGCATATATATATATATATATATATATATATGCAGTATATATATAAATATATATATATATATATATATATATATATATACATATATGCATATATATATATATATATATATATATATATATATATATATATATGTATGTATATATATGCATATATATATATATATATATATATATATATATATATATATATATATAAATATATATATATATATATAAATATATATATATATATATATATATATATATATATATATATATATATATATACATATATATGCAGTATATATATATATATATATATATATATATATATATATTTATATATTTATATATATATATATATATATATATATATATATATATATATATATATATATATATATATATAAATAGATAAATAAATATATATATGTATATATAAATAGATATATATATGTATATATATATATATAAATATATATATATATATATATATATATATATATATATATATATATATTACTGCATATATGTATACATGTATATATTTATATACATATAAGTGTGTTTGTTTGTACGCGTGTAAGTGTGTACTAACTGCTAATTTTCTATACTTTAATTATGCCACAATATGAAAGAAATGTTTAAAGTAATTCAATATGAGTAAAACTATAGTAATAAGAAATTTCGAGAGTTTTGTGTGTGTAAGAGAGAGAGAGAGAGAGAGAGAGAGAGAGAGAGAGAGAGAGAGAGAGAGAGAGAGAGAGAGAGAGAGATTGACTAGGGAGTTGTTCAAAGCTTTTTAATTAAGGAATTACGGATGAGTGAACTCTCTGGGAATGATGATATTCCCTGATATAGCAGATATGGGTAAAAGTTTTTGTAAACTCCTTGATAACATTAGATGTTGTTTACATAGATGGGAGGCGATTGACAAAGGTAAGAAAGGGTGCTTTAATACTAAACACTTTCCTAATTGACAATTCCCGGTGAAAGAGAAGGAGATATATTGCAATAAAATTGGACAAGCTGGTAATACATGAATGGTAACGTTCTCCATTAATATTTTAAGTTTGTTGATTGTCTACGTTTACTTCATAAATTCCACTTGCCAGTTCTATGCATGTGTAATGAATACCATGCTTGCTTCGATGAATAGGAGATGGCGGTTTTCCATTAAGCAACATTGGTAAATGTGTTTGGTTTTAGTTCCTGTTTCACCAAAATAGGTGTTCACAAGAACACCATCAGGGCAAGCCCAACCCTCCACTGTGGAGACCAAACACAGCAGTGACCTTCCCAGTAAACAACTTAAACTTTGCTTTATATTTTATAGGGCGAGACCACTATACAGGCTTGTCATTTTGTCATCCATAAATTTTTATGTACTCCTCGAGACTTTTTCCAGAGTCTAGTACGACCTTTCCCTGTAGGGGGCAGGAAGCACTAACATAGTTCATGCTTAGATGATAATGATGTATGACGGTAACATCATAGGTCTCTAGGTCTTTCTTGAGAGTACGGCACTGATTGAGAATCCACAGATACAGTAATGCTCTGGTAAACTTCCATCAGGACGACATGGCCTGAGCCCAAAAAACGGATTTTGAGCGAGGCGAAAAATCTATTTTTGTGTGAGGTAGCCATGTCGTCCTGATGGACTCACCCTTCCTTTTATTTTAAAAGGGCCTGTTGACCCCTCCTTATAGTACAGTATCTGTAATACCTCGTATTTTGCTATAAGGAATAAAGAGGGCGCCACCGCCTTCATCAGATACACACTGGAAACGGAATACTTTGGTCCAGAATGCTTGTATGACGGTGACCATACCATTTAGCCACGAAGAAAGTTAAAAGTCGACGACAATTCTTCTATATATATATATATATATATATATATATATATATATATATATATATATATATATATATATATATATATATATATATATATATATACCTGTTGAATTCCAGCATCTTGGTCCAAGGTTCGATTCCTGGTCGGTCAGATTAACGTAAGAACGATTTTCTATAATAACTTTAAAAGGAAAAACTTTTTCTAACATAAAGACGAAACTCTCTCTAACTGGTGTACTGACATTGTTTACAAGTATAAAGTTTGTTATTTAGAGTTACAGAACAAAAGAGATCTTGTTACAACCCTCCAGTCATCCGTGAGGGAGCACTCAAAAAACATTTGTAACAAACAGGTAAATCTACATGAATTTTCCATTGTATTTAGAGGGAATTACTAATCTAAAATTCGAATCGCTGAAAGTCTACTAATTAAGACCTTAAAGCCATATTTGAATAATGAAACTTCAATCTTTTCATTGAAAATGTTTCAAGTGTTTATAATATTACCTTTAT
>NC_090734.1:6595721-6598221 GCF_036898095.1 Palaemon carinicauda
ACCTATAGAGAACAAGCTTGTTGCATAAGCAGATGTTGTTACACTCTTTGCATCAATTCCATCTCTTGAAGGTAGATCTTGGGTTGCTGAATCCCTTCATAGAGATCTAGCTAAAATTGGTTCAGGTGCAAATTATGGGGTATGAAGTTAAATCCTAACAAAACTCAAAGTTAGATTGTAAGAAGGCCAATGACAGTGGCTCCTCATCATCCGGATGACAGCATTGTTAATGTTTCTTCAACTCTTTATATGTGATTCTCCACTCCAAATTTACTTTTGAGAAACACATTAGGTCTATGTCTTCTTCAATTACACGCAAAAAAATTGGCTTGTTGAGAAAGTCTTTTAAGATTTCCGGTGATCAATCTATTCTGAAGAAGTGTTTTATTTCTTTCATTCTACTATTTTTTTCGAGTATTGTTCTCCTGTCTGGTGTTCAGCTGCTGATTCTCATTTCAATTAGTTGGACAGGAACTTGGGGTCTATTAAATTTCTCATCCAAGATGTAGATATTAATCTCTGGCACCGTTGTTCAATTAGTTCGTTATGCATGTTGCCTAATATTTTTCATAACTCAGACCATCCTTCACATTCAGATCCTCCCGGACAGTTCTATCCTGATCGTAATCCGAGGTATGCACTTAATTCTAATAGTCAGGCCTTCTCCATAATGATGCTCAATAATACACAGTATTCTACAAGTTTCATTCCAGCTATGGCTAAGTTGCGGAATGATATTCCAAATTAAATAGTTAAATCGATAGAACTTCAAAAGTTCAAACTTGCAGCAAAATTTTCATGTTGAACAGGCTGACATAAGCCTTTTTATAATTAATATATGAAATATATGTTTCGATGTCGTTACTGTTTCTTTTAATAGTTTATTTAAATTTTTCATTATTTTTCATATCGCTTATCTATTTCCTCTCCACACTGGGCTATTTTTCACTGTTGGATCCCTTGGGCTTACAGCATCTTACTTTTACAATTAGGGTTGTAGCTTGTCTAGTATTAATATATATATATATATATATATATATATATATATATATATATATATATATATATATATATATATATACCTATACGGCTTGAAACATTAAAAAGTATATCTCTGTATATATATATATATATATATATATATATATATATATATATATATATATATATATATATATATATATATATATATATATATATAAATATATATATATATATATATATATATATATATATATATATATAATTTATAAATATGTATACAGTATATATGCTTGTATATGTATATATATACATAAAATTATATGAACATTTATTTACAAATACTGTACATATAAAAATTATGCATATGATATAATCGTCTATTTCTAGACACATTAACCTCATCAGCTTCTCATACTATCCATGGAAGTGAATGGTATAAGATCTTACGAACTAAAAAAAAAAAATCATTGCTAGAACTTATTTTGAAGGCATTTCCATTTAATGTGAAAATCATATAAAGTGTAATTAAACATAAAGACCAGCACCCCCTCACCCCCACAAAAAAAATGTTTGGAATGCTAATAATCTATTGAAAAACAGTTTTTCTGAAATATTTATTGTTTTGTCTTTTTGTTCGAACAGAACTATTTTATCTATTCTACCTTTTACAATCTGAATTCAAGTGAGTATATATTCAAGAGAGAGAGAGAGAGAGAGAGAGAGAGAGAGAGAGAGAGAGAGAGAGAGAGAGAGAGAGAGAGAGAGAGAGAGAGCAAACTGAAAAATGAAGTAAATTTAATTTTTGTTTGATGTCACTTGTTTCGAGTTATCCATTCGACCAGACATTCGTCAACTAGACGTAACTTTCTTATTATCCCCGACGAATCACTTCCCCTTTCATTATCTCTGGCGCCTAATCACCCATATCTCTGACGGAAGTTTGCGCAACACTTTCAGAATCTCCTCTGAGTCAATCCCAAGTTCTTATCGGTGAATTCAGTTTCCGATCATTTTCTCCAGTCTTCTCTTCCTCATCAAACAATTGCAGATTTCTTACCCTTCCATTTCCACGAAATTAGGTTTCTTGTGTCCAAGGCTGGAAAAATCATTTTTCCTCATAGGTTTTACAGATTATGTTTTTTTTCCATAATAATAATAATATATTATTATTATTATTATTATTATTATTATTATTATTATTATCATCATTATTATTATTATCATTATTATTATTATTATTATTATTATTATTATTATTATTATTATTATTTTTATTATCATTATTATTATCAATCTGCTGGAATACTGGCTTTATTTCAAAGAGAGAGAGAGAGAGAGAGAGAGAGAGAGAGAGAGAGAGAGAGAGAGAGAGAGAGAGAGAGAGATTCTTTTAATAATTTTAATAAAAATGATAATGATAAACATAGTAATAATAATAATAATAGATACTAAACAGTAAATCATAGATAATGATAAATAATATTAATAGATAATAAATATTAACTAATAAATAAGA
>NC_090734.1:6603221-6608221 GCF_036898095.1 Palaemon carinicauda
ATAGTGAGACCGTGGAAGGCGGGGGGGGGGGGGGGGGGGGGGGCAGGTTTGGGGCGAGGCAGGAGGAGCGAGACGCTCCGGGGTCATCAATGTGACGGGCCTGGAGAAGAGGTTGTGACTCAAAGACAGGATGAAAGCAACTGAGTGAGTTTATTATTGTTGTTGTTGAAGAATGCCTAGCCCTTTGGCCAGACACGGTCTCTTGCAATCTTGCAGCCTGTAGGTGTTTCGGGATAGGTAATTGGGTTAGGGGGTATTTTGCAACTTTTATTTTAGGATATTGGGTTAGGTTTTGTGTTGAGGATGGTAACAGGCAATGTTGCAGCTTGTTTAGAGAGGGAAGAAGGTGACAGTGGGAAGGGGATGTCCTTCCCAGGAGCCCAATGGCTCTAGTCTTTAGTTAGAGAAAAAGAGTTATACTAATAAGTCCCGATAAGTAGGAGGGCTCGAGAAGGAGTTGAGGAGTTTTAGTTGGAGATATTGGTATAGGTGAAGTTAAAAACTTCATAGTGGTTTAAGCTCAAGTTATTAGGCAGAGGTATAGTGTGAGATTTCAGCTATGCAAGAGGGAGCTGAAAAGAAAAGAATAGTAGCTGCTTGAGTGGTAGGGAAAGGGTGGAATAAAACATTCCTGTACCTGTAAAACTAGAACAAAAATAAAAATAAAGGTTTACTTGTAATTGTGATTATTGAGACAATATGAGTATTAATGGTTAGAGGGGATACCTGAACTGAAAAGAAAGATTTCAAGTGGAAGAGGTGTTAAAAACCCTAAAAACCACCAATGGCTCTGCCCCCCCCCCCCTCCCCCATCGTTGAGAGGAAGGACAGGAGCGCAAAAATGTCTCCTTATAAGGAGTAAAAGTTTTTGCCCTCAGCCGCCAGTAGTCGTTCTGATCTCAACAGAGAAGTTGAAAGGGTTATTTAGATGGAAAGCTGGTGCTGTTGTTACGTTATCTCGGTGGAGGAGAGCTGCGGAGAAAGGCTGAGAGGGCACCAAAATTTGCAATTATATGCTTGACAATTGCTGTTACAGTTGCAGGATTATTGGGGTTGAGATCCTGTCGAAGTAGGCTTGTTTCTTGACAGTGCTGTAGGTAGTGCTGTAGTGGCTCTTCTGTGTCTTGATTACAATAATTGCACGGTCTTATTGGTCTGTGCTGTGTTGCTGGGTCTCCATCATTGTCTAGGATGATTTACCAGCTGCATAGATATCCCAGTCGCAGTCTACAGATGATGACAGCGTCCTGGCGTGGTGTTTTCCTTACATTTGGGTGTGGTAATATGTTTGTAGCTTCAATATACCACTTTGCAGATCTTGATCCATCTAAGAAGGCTCGCCTCACTTCGCTAGTCTTTTGGATGTTGCAGTAGGCTGCCATTTGATTCTTGATGGTTTTAAGTGAGGGTTGCACAGTAATGCTTATGGTCTGGCACATTAAGGCTGATTTAGCTAGGTGATCGGCCTCATCATTGCCAGCAATGCCAGTGTGACTTGGAATCCAATTCAAAGTCACTTGCCTGTTGTTGGTTTGGTGATCTAAGGCTAGGAATAGGATTGCTGTTATGAGATAAACATTCTCTGTAGGTTTCTTGTTGCTGAGGGCCAGGATGGCTCCTCTGGAATCTGTATGGATTGTTGTGTTTCCATACTGTAGGGTAGTTGAGTGTTCTAGGGCTTTTGCATTAGCCACTAGCTCAGTTTGTAGTGTGGAGGCTTGGTTAGAAAGCCTGCAATTTTCTCTATATCCTGATGAGGAGACAACTGCAGCAGCAGCTGCAGGGACTGCGCAGTCCACTGATCCATCAGTATAGTAGATGTTGGGTGCAGGTGTGTTGCTGATTGCATTCTTTGCAGCTTCAGTGCGTTGCTCTGGTGTGCAGAGGGCTTTTATAGCTGCTGGTAGGATGGTAAAGTTGTATTTGATGGGGTCCTGAGCCCAAGGGGCAGGAGTGCTGTAGCCTTCGTGCTTTTGTTGTCCCTTGGTTTTGTGGGCCTCATTCTGCATTTGCATCCTTCTGAATATGTCTAGTAGTCTCTTTGCATGAGAATTGGGTGGGTCTACCTCTTCTGCAAGAGGTAGAAGTCTTTTCAGTTTGTTGTTGAGTGGGCTTGTCATGTCTGCAATGATTGACTTGAATATAATACTGCTATTCTTAATGTCAAATCTAGCTGACAGGGAAATTAGGTTAGTTTCTGCTCCTAGTAAGCAGAGTTGTCTTTTCCACATTGGAGCGCCACAGATGAGTCTCATGGCGTTGTTTTGCACTACTTCCAATGATTCTTTTTGGGTGTCAGTCATTGTGGTGAGAGTAGGTGCTGCATAATTGATGTGAGATCGATTTGCTTGTAGATGAAACAGTCTGAGGAGGTTGTTTGATACTCCTTGTTTGAGGGAGGACATTCGTCTCATGGCTGATAGACGAATTTTTGTCTTCTCTCTTAGGTGTGTTACTTCATTAGCAGGTGATAGCATTTTGCTAATGATTACTCCAAGGTACGTGAATTTATTTACCCATTCAATGGCTTCACCCCTCAGAGTAAAGTTCTGAGGGTTTTGCAGATGTTTTATAGCCATGGCTTTTGTTTTGTTGGTGTTGATCTTTAAACCAAGATCGTTGCATTTGGTCTGGATCATATCCAATGCCTTTTGGGTGGCATTTCTTTCATGTGCTTTGTTTGGACATATGATACATATGTCGTCTGCATATATGAAGATTTCCACTCCATTTGGGAGATTTAGAGTGGCTAGGTTCTCCATTAGTAGATTGAAGAGGTAGGGGCTTAAAATGCCTCCTTGTGGTGTTCCGTTTTCTAGGGGGATGAAATCGGTTGTTTTTCCTTGGAAGGTGACTCTGGCTACTCGATTTGATGTGTAATTTCGAGTCCAGGCCAGTAGATGTCCTTTTACTCTTTTTTTCTACAAGTGTAAAGAGAATGGCTGGTGAGCTGGCTAGCTCAAAGGCTTTCTTTAGGTCGAGGAATATGACAAAGGCTTTTTTGTCATTAATTGTTGTGAGGACATCCGTGATACATTCTTGAGTGCCTATGCCGCTCCTGTAGGCATATATGAGGTGATGTAATTGGCCTATTTTCCACTGCAGTCTGTTGAGAATCATTCTCTCAGCTACTTTCTCGGTGCAGCTAATCAAAGCTATGGGTCGGTAGGTGTCTGGTTCCTTGGGTTTTGGGATGGGTTTGGTGTCCTGTTGGTTCCATGTAATTGGGCGTAGTCTATATGTGTGTGTTCTGTTAATCAAGTGCAAGTACACCAACTTCGCGTGGCTTCCAATATTTCCCAGCATACTGTATGTGATGAGGTCAGCTCCAGGGGCAGTGTCTTTTCTGCCCCTTGCAAGGGCCGTGTTTAGTTCTTCCATGGTGTAGGGGCTGTCTGTATCATCTACCATATTGCAGGCGGCTTAAATTATATTATTCCTGATTGGGAGCAGTGTTCTCTGCCTGTTTATTGTCTGCAGAGGTAGGTTGCTGCTTTTAGCTCTGTCAGCAAAGTTTTTGGCAATTTTGTTGGCTTCAGCTAATGGGTCTGGGTGTGTGACTCTGGGTGTATTATACTTCTCAGAGACTTTGTTGAACCAGCCCCATACTTTGGCTAGGGATGTGCTGAAGTTGACTTCATGGCACCATGAGTACCACTTATCCGTTTTGACTTCAAGTGATACTTGCACAGATTGTTTATGATCTCCACTAGTAAGTCATGGAGCTCATCAGTTCAGTGTCTTTTGAGAAGTTTTCTGGTCCTATTTAATCTGGCATTCGTTTCTTTGATGCGGCTGTTATAGTACCAGACATCAGCGTGTTTCCTGTCAGTGTTTTTTTCTGAGGCATGGACACACTTGCAGATGCCTCTAGTTGTTTGTTGAAATCGAGTGATAGGATGGAGATATCATTGTGGTTTTTTTTTTTATGTATTCCAGAGCCCATTCTGTCATATATGTTTCGAATTTTTCCCAGTTGGCAAAGTCTGGGTTCCACCTGTTGGGAATTGGAGGAGGAGGGTGGTATTTCTCCATTTCGAGTTTGATTTCTATGGCAATGTGATCGCTCGTTAATACAGGATGCAGCTGCCATCTAGTGCCTCTCTGTATGGCTCTAGAGAGGAAGGTGAGGTCTAGGTGTCCTCCTTCTAGATGGGTGGCTTCTGTAACATTGTTGAGGAGTGTTACATCCGGATATTCTTGCAGTATGGCATGCAAGTGTCTGCCTGTTTGATTTGCTGCAGATACTGAGTTTAGGAACGGGTGATGGGCGTTGAAATCACCTGCAATTATTGTGTCATCCTCGGAGGCGGAGGCGAAAAGCGCCTCGGTATTGATGCTTTTAGCTGGGGATTTGTAGATGTTATGCACTGTGAGAGTTGGAGCAAGCAGGGATATCTGAATACTCAGAGTCTCTGTCTCTGTCCCACTGTCAATGCTCGGTGCTATTTTGGAGGGAATGCTGCTTTTAACAAGAGTTGTTAGTCCTCTTGCTGTTGGTGAAAGATACATAGAGTATACTTTGTATCCTGAAAACGCAAATGGTATGTTCTCATTGAGCAGTGTTTCTTGCAGTACAATTAGGTCAGGGTTTTGCTCTGAAGCTTGGGATTGCAGGAATGCAAACTTGTTTCGTAGGCCGCACACGTTCCATTGGAGCTCTTTCACGTGGGTGTTTTGGTGGGTGTTTTGGTTGTTGTGAGTGGTTGTATTAGGATCGTTTGTAGGAAGGTCTATGAAGGGAATTGAGCGTTGAGTTCAAGGGTGGCATTTTCAAAAATGAAGTCGTCAAGAGACTTCTGAGTGAATTTTACTTTATGGGATTGCAGAAAACTGCGAAGTTTATTACTAATGGCTGCTAGAATAGCATCCATGGGGCAAGCAGAAAGGTTATATGTATTACTGTCAACATTTAGGGGGGGTGGTTGGCGGGGCGTTAGGAGCTTGGTTGGCTTCTGACAGCGACACTAGGTAGACTTGGGAATTCTCTTAAGGAGTGA
>NC_090734.1:6615721-6620721 GCF_036898095.1 Palaemon carinicauda
TCACAAATGAAGTCATGAAATAGAAGGATACTAATTTTTATACATCTGTGTCGCCAAAGGCTGGTACAAGGTAACAGAGGACTTGTCCACTTGGCCATCAAAGAAACTGGGATTGGGCTTTAGGATTATGAATACGAATTAATGTTTAATACATTCGATGCAAAACAACTCATCTCCGACATGATAGATTATCAATGTGTGCAAAAAATGTTCGAATACCTGCATGCTAATATCAACGATCAGGATGAAGCAGAGTAAGATCTTTTATATACATTAAAGGATGAAAGTGTTCGTCCTCTCATGATTTACATAATCAAAATGAACTGCAAAGGGTGGGAGAATATCCCTCTTAGCTTAGCTGAAATAACCTCTCTCTCTCTCTCTCTCTCTCTCTCTCTCTCTCTCTCTCTCTCTCTCTCTCTCTCTCTGTGTCAGTCGGTCTGCCTATCAGTTTGCCTGTCTTTCTCACAATTACTTATTCAACACCCACATTATTCATAACATTATCCATCATATATATATGATTATTTGTCCGCATTACCAATAGCATGAAAGATATATATAATTTCCTTACTACAATTCCTTAACATGCAAATTGAATGAGTTAAATGCCAGTCAAGAAGAAAAACAAGTTAGTAAAGAGATCTAGAGTCAAGTATGGGTGAGACTCTAATAAGATTCCAAAGGAAATAACAAGATATCATGTATCCAATGACAGGATTTGACTGTATTAAGAGGATATGCCGTTGATATCCTATACAGATCTTTGACAACGCATATCATTTTTTTAAGTCATATACATCATGGATTTTCAATATTTACAAGAAATTGCGAGATAAGCTGCACCCAGGCTGGGCAATGAAAAGTGTAACAGTTCATTGTATGTAGAACATTATTTATAGACAAGAAGAATGCCGTAAGAGTACATATTGCGTTTTTTCATATTAGTACCGTTGTTATCATCTTGCAACTTGGTAGCCTATTAGAAATGTTCCTGCCTGGCAATCGTCTGGACTGGGGTTTGAGTCCAACTCTTGCTTGATAGTTTATTGCAGTGTCTGCAACCTTACCATCATTATGAGTTTAGGAAGAGGGGCTGGAGTTTTGAGGAACCTATAGGTCTACCTGCTGAGGCATTAGTATCCATTGCGTGGTCATTCATGGGCTTACCTTGGGTGGAGAGGGGCTTGAGCAATATGTATATATGGTTAGACTCTCCCTTTCCTCTGCCCTTCATGCGCAAACTTTAAACTTTTAAACTGATTGTTGACCTGAAGGAAAGGCATAAGAAGAAAATTATAAATAAAAGAATGATGATACATGAATAAACAAAAAGATGTATATATAAACACAGGCAACAAAAGAAATTACTGTTTGTTCTAGGAACAGGAGAACACGCTGCCATAGATTCATCTTAATGACAGTTAACTACACTTCTGAAACGAAGTCACAGGTACTTAGATCTTGGTCTTTGAAGAGAAGACCTATGGTAGTGGCTTCAAAAGAAGAGGGATCCTGGCTTCCTGTAAAGAGAGTAAGAAACACTAACGCATTGAGCTTTGATGCACATATGGAATTGGCGACTTAGTCAAAATTTGATACAGGTAAACCTATTTTAAAATCCCCAAAATCCATCAAGCTGGTATTTATTGGAAAGGTCTTAATGAGAGTTTTCCACTAAATCGCAAAACGGCTAGAGTTTGAGTGGTCTTGAAAGATTTAGCTACATCAGTTTTGTTAAATTCAGAATTTTTGATGGGTATATGCTTTTTCTTCTTTGCCCTAGTAAAGACTTCATACATAATTATGCAAGCGATTCTTACACCATAGCCACTCACTGATACTATAGTTTTATCAGCCTCATCTGTTTTCCTGTCTAAATACTCTCTCCAGTCATTCCTGGCTTTTCTTTTGACCTCACTATCAATACTGGTATACTTAGCATGTTCTGCCTTGTAATTTTCATTACTTCCTTATAGCATCCCACGTTTCATTTCATATCCATCTCTTTTTCCTTTTTACTGCATGTCCCAAAACTTCACTATCAACTGAATGATATATGTTCTTAATATCACATCATTCTTCATTAATTGTCTGATCTTTGTCTCTTAAAGTCTCTAAGACAGCAAATCGATTCCTACTTTCGATAGAAAATGTGTTCATTTTCTAGAGGCTTAGCTCTATGAAACCTAAGTATTTTATTTACCTTTCTCTTGAGTACTTTAAGTTTTAATTTCAGTGTGGCAATTAGGAGTTGGTGATCACTACCAATATATGCACCTCTATAGATTCTTATATTTTTCAGAGTTATCCTTCTCTCTTTATTAATGGTAATGTGATATATTTGTTTCTGTAATTTCCACATGATGAAGGCCATGTATAATTGTGGATGTTCTTGTGTTGAAAAAGAGTACCTTCAATGACAAGATTGTTTGTGGAACAGAAACTTATGAAATGTGCTCCATTTTCATTTGAAACTTCGTCAAGACCCCCAACATCCATCACATTCTCTATCCCTTGATTATTACTTCTGATTTTAGCATTTAATTCGAAAATCACAACTTTCATATCTTTCTCTGGGATCTCATCTATCACTCTGCAGTTCTCCATAGTATTCATTTTCCCTTTCCTCAGGGGAATCATTTGTTGGTACATAAAAAACTACAATACTCATATTGCACTACTTCGATTCAAACTTTACAAGTAACAACTTACTATTTACAGATTTACACTCGGTTAGTCTTTTTTCTGCTCCTAGTGTCATCACCATTCCTACCCCTTCTCTTCAACTCCAACTCCATCTGTTCTTTCTGAACACACACACATATATATATATATATATATATATATATATATATATATATATATATATATTTATATGTACTGTATATATATATATATATATATATATATATATATATATATATATATATATATATATATATATATATATATAGATAGATATATTTATATGTACTGTATATATATGTATATATAAATATATATATATATATATATATATATATATATATATATATATATATGTATGTATATTTATAAATATGTATTATATTTATGTATATATATAAATATACATATATATATATATATATATATATGTATGTATATATATATATATTTATAAATATATATATTAGATATATGTATATATGTGTATATATTTATATATATATATATATATATATATATATATATATATATATATATATATATATATATATACATATATATATATATATATATATATATATATATATATATATATATATATACATATATATATATATATATATATATATATATATATATATATATATATATACATATATACAGTATATATATATATATATATATATATGTATGTATATATATATATATATATATATATATATATATATATATATATATATATATATATATATATCCTTGGTCTAAGGTTTCCTTGCCAATCACCTTACAACGTGTTTCCCTTAGGACCAATATATCTAAACTGTATTTCATAAATTCAGTCTACTTTTGCTGTAACTTCTCAATCTGATTCATGGTTTTAATATGCCAATTACCAATTTTCAATTCTTTCTTCAGCATTTACCAACCGGGAGATTCTTCGCACCCCGCCACGCCTGGGACTGGGGCCCATCCTGTTACCTTTTATTTCTATTGACCGACTAAATCCTTAGAGGATTCATTAGCTAGAGTCATCAAAGAATAGCCAGTTCATTGTGATGTTCATTCCCTATATAACCAAGTCAAATTACCCCTGCCGGTTCATACTAATTCCAGTAAGATCAACCGCCAGAAATCAGGAATAGAAGCCGAAGAGAAAGTTAGTCTATCGCCGAAAACCCAATCTGTCACCCTCCTGGCAGAGACTTCTTCGGGACTGAATGGGGGCCCATTTCCCAGAGTTCTCGTTACTCCACCAAGTTGCTCATCTGCTTATATAACTGTTGTCAAACATGGATTGCTGGGATATACCTCTTAGCCCGGTAATATATATATATATATATATATATATATATATATATATATATATATATATATATATATATATATATATATGTATATATATATATTATATATATATATATGTATATGTATATGTATATGTATATGTATATGTATATGTATATGTATATGTATATATATATATATATGTATATATATATATATATATATATATATATATATATATATATACATATATCTATATATATATATATGTATATATACATATATCTATATGTATATATATATATATATATATATATATATATATATATATATATATATATATATATATATATATACATATGTATATATATATATATATATATATATATATATATATATATATATATACATATGTATATATATATATATATATATATATATATATATATATATATACGTATATATATATATATATATATATATATATATATATATATATATATATATATATATATCTGTGCATTAGTGTTTTCATATATGTATAAATTCATTTCTGAACAAAGACTAAATTTTCATATGTATATTTTATCTTTTATATGGAGAATGTTTAGCGATTCCTTGTCAACTCCAAGGGCGCTGCCAAATCTAAATACTCCTAAAAGAAGAGAATATTTCATCATAGGATTTCCCCTTCTCCCTCAAGAGGAAGAGTCGATGATGCTTTGTTCTGAGGCATCAGAAGAACAGTGGAGCCCCTTTGTCTATCTTGGGGACTCGGCAGGATTATCACGGTGATGGCAGATTAGTGAGAATGTCCATGCATTCCTCCTCGGCTGAATCATTCATTGTTGGTTCTGCTTTTATGATAATCCAATGAAAAGGTTTTACGAATGATTACTAAGGAATATGAAAGAAGTTTGAAATACTCTTCACCATTAATGAACTCATTACCTCATAAACAACAACGACCGAGGACATTTCATGAGTTCATAAAATTTCTTTGAATTACCTAGTAATGATTAGTT
>NC_090734.1:6628221-6640721 GCF_036898095.1 Palaemon carinicauda
CATACCTCCACTGGAAAAGAAATATTAGTTAAGTATGGTTTAAAATGAGATATGGTACGGATCAGGGCGAGAGCCTCTTTCTCAATAGTTGAATACTTACGCTCTGCCGTTAACAACTTTTTGCTGTAGTAGGATATTGGGTACACCTCCCTGTCTTCACCCCTTTGAAAGAGAACTCCTCTAATACCTATATCACTAGCGTCAACAGCAATTATAAAGGGAGCTTGAAAATTCGGAGAAACCAAAATAGGTTTAGACATGAGAATAGTCTTGATTCTTATGAATGCTTCTTCACAATCACTAGTCCAAATGAATTTCTTATTTTTTTGTAAAAGATCATTCAGGGGACGGGCAATGTCAGAAAAGTTCCTAACGAACCTTCTATAATAGCCCATCATACCCAACACCTTTCGAACTTCTCGGACATTGCACGGTCTCTTTAAATTAGTTATAGCCTCGACGTTAGCCTGTTTTGGGGCTATATGACCCAGACCAACCTCATGACCCAGATACACAACTTTAGCCTTACCAAATTCGCATTTAGCGAGGTTAATGACTAAACCCGCAGCACGGAGAGCTTCAAAAACATTACGTAATCTGAGTAAATGAGTTTTCCAATCATTACTGTGGACAACAAGATCATCAATGTAAATCTCAGTACCTTCTAATCCACAGACCACACGGTTCATTAATCTTTGAAAAGTACAAGCAGCATTCCTCATCCCAAAAGGCATGACCTTGCATTCATACAAGCCGAATGGGGTGACAAATGCTGAAATCTCTCTTGCTCGATCCGACAAAGGAACTTGCCAGCAGCCCTTGAGCAAATCCAATTTTGTGATATACTTTGCTGAACCAATGCGGTCTATGCAGTCGTCAATTCTAGGAAGGGGAAAGGAATCATTTTTAGTATGCGTATTAACCTTACAATAGTCGACGCACATCCGATACTGTCCATTGGATTTCTTTACCAATACTATAGGGGAGCTCCAAGGACTAACAGAAGGTTGTATCAAATCATGCTTCAACATATATTCTATTTCCTTATTGACTATATCCATTTTAGTGGGATTTAGTCTATAAGGGCTTTGTTTAATTGGTGAAGCTTCTCCTACTACCACATCATGTTCAATTAAACTAGTCAATCCGGGAGAGTCTCTAACCAAATCTGAAAAAGAATGAATTAAACCTTCCATTTCCCTTCTTTGATTTAGATCAAGATGCTTCAGATGCTCATCCAACCCATCCAAACATTGCACATTCTTAGATAGAGCATCCGAAGGTACTTGATTAATTATTTCCTCAGATCCATCAGGAAGCACCTCTGCCACCAAAGAAACCGATTCATACCCGGTTTTCAAAGTATCAGATCTACTAGAGACATAAGGTTTCAGTCGGTTAATGTGAAAAATTCGACACTTTCGTTTGGTCCCGGGAGCTTCTATTTCATAATTAAGATCGGATAACTTTCTCAACACCTTCCAAGGCCCCTTATACCTGGGTTCAAGGAAGTTATCCGAATCAGTACCCAACACCAAAACTAATTCCGCAGGCTCAAACGACCGTGCTCGAGTTTTCTTATCATAATTACTTTTCATAGCAGCCTGAGAGTTAGCTAAATTTTCTCTAGCAAACTTCCAGGCGCTAGAAAGTTTTTCTTTAAGGTTATCAACAAATTCACCCACGTTCGTCTCCTTTATTTGATCGGACTCCAAAATTTCATATAGAATTTCTAAAGGACCCCTTATTTTATGTCCAAAGACTAACTCAAAAGGAGCCACGCCCGTGGATGAATTTGGATGACTTCTAAGAGCAAAGAGAGCAAAAGGAAGACCCTTATCCCATTCCTCTCCATGCTCATAGCAAAATCTCCTTAAAATTGATTTAAGAGTTTGATGGAATCTTTCCACCACTCCCTGACTTTCTGGGTGGTAAGGAACACTAGTAGTGTGCAGAATGGCCAGACCTGCACACTTACTTCGAAATTCCTTACTAGTAAAATTAGTTCCACAATCAGTTTGTATCTTACGAGGGATTCCATACCTCGAAAAGAAAATTACCAATTGATTAAATACAGCCTTAGATGTGATTTTCTTCATGGGAATGGCTTCGGGAAATCGCGATGCCCGATCCATCACAGCCAGTAAATATACAAAACCTGTTTTAGTTTTAGGCAGGGGACCTACTATATCAACAACTAGCTCACTAAATGGCTCACCAATAGCTGGTATCGGATATAAAGGTGCTTTTACAATTGTCTGATTAGGTTTACCTACCACTTGGCACACTGGACATTCTTTCACATATTGTTTTACTGACGATTTCATTCCTGGCCACCAAAAACATTTAGCCAACCGACGGTACGTCTTCCAGACACCAAAATGATCAGAGAATGCATCATCATGAGATATATTTAATATTTGTCTCTGAAAGTGAGAAGGCACCACTATTTGCTCGATACGAGATATTTGGGGATCATTAGCAACCAGGGGACGACTCACCCTATATAACAGGCCCTTTTTTACCCAGAATCGAGGCTTTGTCAATTCAGAAGTATCACCCAAATTAAAATTATACTCTCTTTTCTGGGCTTCAATAAAAGCTGTTCGATCCCAATCTGGAATTATATTATCACTACTTACTACATTACTTACTACTGACCCGGGTCTTCCTACATCTAAATCTACCTCTAAACTACTCAAATTTAACTCTTCATCATTATTTAATAAGTCTGCAGCTCTTGCTGCAGCTCTAGTGGTAACCGCCACTGGACACTTATTGATTGACAATATTGGAAATAATTCCTGGCCATCACTATTAACCATATCATTTCCTAATATGCCATCAATACCAGCTATAGGAAGACTCTCAACAACGGCCAACTCGATCTTTCCATAATACCCAGGGAATGACAACATTACCTCTGCTAAAGGAGCCGAAACTATTGTGTTCGGGAAACCTCCCAAAACAATAAAGTTCCCTGAATACTTCACCAAATCCTTCAAACTGCTTTCCAGCACTAACGAACGAGCAGACCCTGTATCTCTCAAGAACTTAACATCAATAATGACAGAATTATATATTACTTTACCAGGCCATATGTATTTATCATACTTCAGTCATTCCTGTGGATTATTATTTCCATCTCCAGGCGTACTATTACTACCACTATCACTACTAATTATGGTTAATTTTACGTCAGGAGATATACTTGGCATTAAAGCCACAGGATTATTTTTTTGAAGATAATTTGTTCTGGCTTGACATTGAGCCTGGAAATGACCGGGTTTCTTACACCAGAAACAAGTCTTCACATTATTGTTTCTCGTTCCAGTACTACCTCCATTGGAAAATACACGAGTACCAGGTTTACCCGTGAATCTTCCATTGTTACTAGCTTGGAAATTATTTTGAACCACTGAATTCTTAGGCTTATTATTATCACCTCTTATTCCTTTATGAAAATTCGCTGAATCTACTACATTATTACTTTTATCTTTGCTGACGAAATTGCCTGAACCTGCTCTATGAGTCAAGACAAATTCGTCAGCCACTTGAGCTGCCTTACCTAAATTAGTGACCTTTACTTCTTCCTAATAAATTCTTAGTTCTTTGGAGCAAGATTTCTTAAACTCCTCCAAAAGCATTAGTTCTCTCAAGGAAGAAAAGGTGACAACTTGACGACTTTTCAACCAGTCGTCAAACTGTTCCTCCTTGAACCTGGCATATTCTACATACGATAAGGAAGGATGTTTATTAAAATTTCTAAACTTTAATCTGTATGCCTCTGGGACCAAATCATACGCTTTTAAAATTAGTGCCTTTACCTTGTGATAATCCCTGACTATCCCTTCCTCCAAGGCATTATATACCCTGATTGCCTTGCCTACCAATTTACACTGGATTAGCACCGTCCACATCTCTGGTGGCCAAGACAATCGTGTAGACACCCTCTCAAAGGCCTTGAAGAATTCTGGAACATTTCTTTCATAAAAAATGGGGACCAATTTTAATGCAGCCCCAATATTAAACCTTTCAGGCTGGCTACCTCGTGGGGTACTAAATTGGTTTGGAGCCCCCTGTAACCTAGCCATTTCCAAGTTAATGTTGGCCATCTCTCTATATATATAGATATATATATATATATATATATATATATATATATATATATATATATATATATATATATACAGTATATATATATATATACACACATATATATATATATATATATATATATATATATATATATATATATATATACACACACATATATTTATATATATATATATATATATATATATATATATATATATATATATATATATATATATATACGCATGTCCATATATTTACATATATATATATATATATATATATATATATATATATATATATATATATATATATATATATATATATATATATATATATATATATGAGAAAAGGTCAGAATTTTGCCAAAAAAAATCAGATGATGTACAACCAATTCAGAGAATGCTTGGAAATACAAAGTTTTTAAGAGGGATATATCACTCTTTTCTCGATGTCAGGATTCCAGAGACCTTCAAAACATTCATTCTTCATAAAGATTCAGCGAAAAATATCCCGCAACAAAATTTGTAACAATTTTCTGATTGGTTTCTTTGAGACAGGAAATTTCTTTTACATTTGTATTCTTTACAAAGCGATGGAGTTTTATCTTCCATTTTACCTGTTTGTATTTCAATAATCGTTTGATTCTTGTTATTGTTTCTTACTTTTATTTTTCTTATTTCGTATTGTTACTTTTATTTCTACTTTATGATTATTTACGTAATTTTTCATGCTGGTTTAAGATATTGAGAACGGGAATGATTGATTCAAGGAAAATAGATACTCGAATAAAGGAAATCTGAAATAAGATATTCTCTATATCATTAATTTTGTTGATTCTATATCATTCGTAAGGGACAGATGACAGATTGAGAGAGAAATAGAAACAGGGAATCTGTTTTGGTCATTAGAATGTCATCTCGTCAACCTCGTCCAAACGGGACAGAAGGTAAAGAGTAATTGCCACCATCAAGCTATTTTCAGCCTTACTTCACTTGCTCAGAAAATATAAGTAGAAATACTTGTGTTCTTAATTACTTTATCTTCTGCCAGACATTCATCACACGCATGGACAGTGACAGTGTCTTCTGCTTAGGTGGTCCGTCTTCTCAGTCTCATCAGGGCTGGAAAGACTTATTTCGCTTCCTAATGTAATTACATTTGTTGGTTTGAATTTTCCCATTTTTCTACTTTACTTTGAGGGAAATATATGAGTTGTTTCCCAATCTTACTTGATTGTAAATGTTATGTTACGTTTATGCCATTAATGTTTATCTATATTCATGTTATTATCTTTCGTTACTAGTACATTGAAGAACAAAGACCGCAGACATGTCCTTACACTTCCATCTGTTTATGGTCTTTCTACCCCAGTCCACACCCGCTAACTTTCTTAGCTCGTCCACCCATCGTCATCTTTTCCTTCCTCTACTTCTTTTACAATCTATAGTGGCCCATTCTGTTATTCTTAATGTCCATCTGCATCTGTCATTCTTATTATATGCCATATCAATGTCCATTATATCTACATACAAGTTTTTAGAATATCTTCTACTTTAGTTTGGTCTCGTATCCTTGTTCCTCTTCTCATTCTGATGGGAATAAAATTAATGATGATATATACATATGATGTGTATATATATCTTGTGAAGAAAGGAATAGGACCTTCTGAACACTAAATTAGTTTTTCTGTGTTAGTTATTCATACGAAAATAAGAAACAATATGCACCTCAAACTTACGCAATGAATGATAGAGCTTCGTAATAGTTTATTCATTGGAATAATGTTTATGCCACTAATAAATGAGCAGTTTTGTCCATCAATCCGGGACTTGCTTCCCCTCTTCTGTTGAAAATTAACTGATTTCCATGACCTCATTTTCCAAACTATTAAACTAAAAACATTCTCTGCAAGTTTGAACTTCTGATATCTTTGTATAATAGGGATTGTGGAACCAGCAACACCATGTAGGGGGATTTATTTTGGGCGACACCTGATGTCTTGAAGGAGGCTCGAGCTTGAAAAAGAGATAGGTAAGCCTTTTATGAAATAGGCTTAAGGCGCTGTAACAGGTAGTTTTACTGCAATAAAAAAGATGGAACCACACTAATTATAAACTTATCTACTGAGAAGTCTGGTTGACTATATAGCTGTCACATAAAATCGTGCCTGGCAAGAGTAATGTGGCCTAACTATGGTATCAATAACCATATATTCCAAACCATTGTTCTCTAGTCTTAGATAGTACAATAGGCTCTATACCATGCTTAAAGGTACACTCAGGCACACCATTCTATCACTTTCCTTATTTCCTTTCCTCACTGTGAGGTTTCCTAACTAGGGTTATAGCTTAGCTAATAATAATAATAATAATAATAATAATAATAATATAATAATAATAATAATAATAATAATAATAATAATAATAATAATAATAATAATAATAATAATAATAAACTGTCTTGATTGTGCATCTACCTCACATTCTTCCTGGTTATGTAAATAGTTTAGTGTACAAAATCAATCCGATTTTTATTAACCGCTGTATATATTGGAAAATAGGGGAAGTTAATCATTTATTAATAAATTCTTATAAGTTGAAAGGGTGCAAGTGTAAGTGAGAGAAGATTATAGCAATAAAGAGGGAAAATAAAACTCCATTTTTGAAAGGTGGCTTCATTAACATTCAATCACCTGTTTTGTAAGGTAAAGAAGAAGAATTTTATTTCTCTCTCTCTCTCTCTCTCTCTCTCTCTCTCTCTCTCTCTCTCTCTCTCTCTCTCTCTCTCTCTCTCTCTCTCTCTCTCTATCAAAAATGTTTAATAATGACAATTTTGTCTTGTTCATATAAATATTTCTTACATGAATTTGCCATCTATGACAAAGTTTGTCTGTAAATTTATTTTGTTTTTAATAGAAATCCGCCATATTTAATACTCATTTGATATTTATAAGTAACAATAATTCTTAGTTGGCAGGTATGAAACTAGTTGTATGCATCAAACATCTGACTGTCTTTAAGACCCAACTAGAAGAGATAAATTTTCTGCGTAAAGGCCTGTGCTGGCTTAAGGCTACCTATCTCTAAACCCCTTGAATAAAATCAAATTAAAGAAGAGCAAATCTCCGCTATGGTCACTCAGTTAATCAGCTCACCTACGTTTATCAAACCATCGTCATCTAGTCTTAGGTCATACCAAATCCTCTGTACCATAGCCTTCCACTGTCTTTAGGCATAGTTCTCTTAGTTGAGGATACACCAAGACTCACTATTATAACTATTTCCTCATTTACTTTCCTGACAGGGCAATTTCCTCTTTTGGAAATCTTAGGTTTATAACATCCTGCTTTTTCAACTAGGGTTCTATCTTTGCTAATAATAATAATAATAATAATAATAATAATAATAATAATAATAATAATAATAATAATAATAATAATAATAATAATAAGAATTATAATAGTAGTCTATCGATCCATCTACCAAGGCACTTACCCCAAATTGGGGGACAGATGACATAAAAAGGAACAAAAGAGGTCTTTCCTTCCCTAGTTCCTCCCAGCCTGACGTGGGATTCAGCCTAGTATGGTTGTTACTCATAGGGTGCCACACTCCACCCTCCCCCATTATCCATGTGACAGGCCGAGAAAAAGGTTGCGACTCAAAGGCAGGAAGCAATCAACTGAGTACTTTATTATAGAACACTCTCCTTTATATACAAAACCTAAAGGCAACAGGCATTTTCATGTTCACAAGACAGACAATGTTACAGAAGAAAACCGAAGACATGATTATTCAGATTCTCTTTAGTGCGAGGGAAGAGCGCAGATACAAGCATAATATATACAAATAATTTATGTACGATCGTGTGACACACGGTTGGTATATGGCTCTCCCCCTAGAAATGACATACTGTACATGTTAGATAGGGCACCCTGATCTAGAGAGGCGAACTGTAGGAGGGTCATCTGGCGGAAGATATACAGGTTTTAGACGATCAATGGAGACCCAGTCTTCTTTGCCACGAATGTTTAGTAGGAATGCTTTCGGACTGCGTAGGATCACAAGGAAAGGGCCCGTGTAAGGGGGCGTTAGCGGTGGCTTGCTAGTGTCGTTGCGCAGGAAGACGTGCGTTGCAGAGTGCAAGTCCGTTGGTATGTGATGCTTCGCTGGGGGCTTGTAAGTCTGGCGGCACGGAGTAGATTTTCCCACGACATGGCGTATGCGCTGGAGATCGTCGGAGGAGTTGTAGAAGGAAAAAAATTCAGCAGGGACGACCAACGGGTCGCCATACACCATTTCAGCTGCCGAGACGTCGAGGGAGTCTTTAGGAGTGGTCCTTAGTCCCAGGAGGACCCAGAGAAGCTGAGTAAACCAGTTGCAGTCCTTGCAGCGGGACATCAAAGCTGCTTTGAGGGTGCGATGAAAACGTTCAACCATTCCATTGGCAGCGGGGTTGTAGGCCGTTGTCTGATGTAGGGTGATGCCCAGGAAATTCGCTAATGATGTCCACAATTGAGAGGTGAAAGTGGTTCCCCTGTCAGAACTAATATGCTCAAGGATACCAAATCTTGAAATCCGTCCAAAGAGTAAGGCAGATGTACATGAGGCGGACGTTGCAATTTCCATGGGAATGGCTTCAGGCCAACGAGTGGAGTGGTCGATGACGGTAAACAGCTAACGATGTCCTTGTGATGTGGGTAAGGGGCCTACAACGTCGACGTGAATGTGTGCAAAACAACGCTGAGGTTGAGGAAAGGTGCCCGCTCCTGAATCCGCGTGTCAATGTACTTTGGAAGTTTGGCAAGAAGTACAGGCGCGGACCCAATCCTTAGCATCCTTAGAAATGCCGTGCCAAATGAACTTTGCCTTCAGCAGCTGTGCAGTAGAACGGCACGAGGGATGTGAAAGGCCGTGAATGAAATCAAACACCTGCCATCGCATGGGAGCAGGAATCCAAGGTCGCGGTCTACCAGTACTGACGTCACAGAGGAGGGTGGTGTTGGAGTCTTCGAGGGGAAAGTCTTCCCAACGGAGGGATGTGCAGGATATCCTACATGCTTGATACTCTGGATCCTGTCGTTGGGCTTCAGCCCGGGCGTTGTAATACAATCCCAGTTGAACGGCAGTCAACGTGTTTCTTGACAGGGCATTGGCAACGGGATTCATTTTCCCAGGGATGTATTGAAGGGTGCAATTGTATTCAGCCACGGCGGAGAGATGTCGGCGTTGACGGGTGGACCAGTGGTCAGACTGTCGAATGAAGGCGTGCACCAGAGGCATGTGGTCTGTGCGAATGACGAAGGGCGTACCTTCTAAGAAATGGCGAAAGTGACGGACAGCCAAGTGCACCACCAGCAATTCTCTATCGAAGGTAGAATAACCCGATTCTGCCTTGGACAGTTTTCTGCTGAAGAAGGCCAATGGGCGGGGCGAGCCGTTGACCACCTGCTTGAGTACTGCACCAATAGTAACGTCGCTGGCATCGGTGGAGAGAAGGAGAGGGGCATGTTGGATAGGAAAAGTGAGAGCCGCAGCAGTTGATAGGGCCTTCTTTGCATTGCAGAAGGCTGCTTCTTGAAGGGGACCCCACTTCAGGTCCTTTGGCTTGCCCCTGAGGGAGACGTAGAGGGGAGCAAGAGTGGAGGCAATGGCTGGCAGAAAACAGTGATAACAGTTGATCATGCCCAAGAATTCCTGCAGAGCTTTGACAGTCGAGGGTGCGGGGAAGTTCTGAACGGCTGCTACCTTCTCAGGGAGCGGATGGATTCCTTCAGGAGTGATGAGGTGCGCTAAGAACGACACTTCGTTAGCGCCAAAGATACACTTGTCGTACCGGACTACAAGGTCGTTTTGTTGCAGGCGGTTGAGCACGATGCGCAGGTGACGGAGGTGTTCCTCTTTTGAGGAGGAGCACACAAGTATGTCGTCCACATAACATACACAGAAAGGGAGGTCCCCTAAGATGCCATCCATGAGACGTTGAAACAAGGCCCCAGCATTACGAAGGCCAAAACAGGAGTAATTGAAGGTGTATGTACCAAACGGAGTGGTGATGGCGGTCTTGGGGATGTCTTCTGGGTTCATAGGCACCTGATAATACCCCTTCAGGAGGTCGAGCGTAGAGAAAACCTTCGCTTTGTGCAGGTAGGAGGTCACGTCGGCAATGTTTGGGAAGGGGTAGTGATCCGGTTCTGTTTGCTTGTTCAGGCGCCTGTAATCCCCGCTCGGACGGAGGGAGCCGTCTTTCTTCAGAACGATGTGTAAGGGTGACGACCATGGGCTGGAGGCCTTTTGGCAAAGGCCCATTTCCTCCATTTCGGCGAACGTCTGTTTGGCGGCTACCAATCGTTCCGGTGCCAGACGTCTGATTTTTGCGAAGACTGTGGGTCCCGTCGTCTTGATATGGGGATAAATACCGTGCTTAGCAGGAACCGTGAGCGTATGGCGAACTTCTGGACGGAAAACTTCCGGGTACGACGTGAGGAGGTGGGTGTAGGCATCCGTGGGTGCAATGATGTGGAGAGCGAGGTTAGAGGGGGCGGGTTGAGGAGGTGTCAACAAGTACGAGTCTAGGTTGACCAATCATCGGTGGGCGACATCGACCAGGAGGTGGAAATGAGAGAGGAAATCCGCACCGAGGATTGGCAATGTGACGTCAGCAACGAGAAACTTCCAATTTAATTTACCATTTCTGAACGATAATGTGAGGTTCTCGTAACCGTAGGTGGGTATCGCAGATCCGTTGGCAGCTACCAAGAGGACGTCGGCAGATGTAGACAGACTATGTCGTGCCTTGAAGAGTTTCCTTGGCAAAAGAGAATGACAAGCACCCGTGTCTACCAAAAATCGCACGCCCGTTCCTGCATCCTGTAAAAAGAAAAGATTAGAAACACGGGAGGCCACCGCCACGAGCGATGGCCTACTTACACGTTTTTTGGCCACTGACAATCCTTGGCACATTTCTTCGTGGTTGCCCCGAATCTGAAGTGGTAGTAGCTAAACTGCGGCGGATGGGAGGTAGTAAGTGGCTGTAAAAGTCGCTCGTTGGGGCGCGAGCGATTGGTGGGTGGTCGGCGGCTTTGTCGCTGCTTTGGCACGTCACGGGGTAGGCGTGTATGTCCTACGACATTCATGTCAGCTTTGGTTGACATTGAATAGGCATCCTCTTCGTCAGGTGTGGAGGCGTTGATGGAGGTCTTGAAGTGGCTGTCCATAAGGGTGTCGGCTTTGGTCATCAAGTCCTTTATGGGTAAACTATTGACGTCGAGTATGGCAGCGCGTATAGGTCCGGGTAAACGGCGTATCCGAAGGGCACGAAATAGGTTCACCTCACGAGGAGAGCTGTCTGCGGCAGGTTGAAGGCGAGCGATACTGGTCATTTCCCTGAGGGCAAGCGAAGCCCTTTGGTCCCCCAACGGTTGTTGCGAGAGCTGAAAAAGCTTTACTATACGGGCGGCTGGCGACAGGGAGTACTGCTGCAGAAGGTATGTTTTCAGGGCGTCATACGCTATTGGGGTGTCTCCTTGTTCACAAAGCCAGTCGGATATTTCTGGGAAGGTGTCCTCGGGTATCGCCGCGAGAACATAATCTGCTTTGGTGGTTGAGCGAGTCACGCCCCTGATGCGAAACTGGACTTCTGCACGCTGAAACCAAGTAAACGCCGCTCCGCTGACAAACGATGAAAGTTTGAATGGGGTGGCCGCAGCAATAACTGCCGCAGAGTCCGCCATAGTACCAACGATGGAGAGGCGAGGGGGTAGGGGTGGAAGGCGGTGGGAGCGAGTCGACTTCCGGGGTCACCAATGTGACGGGCCGAGAGTAAGGTTTCGACTCAAAGGCAGGAAGCAATCAACTGAGTAATTTATTATAGAAAACTCTCCTTTATATACAAAACCTCAAGGCAACAGGCATTTTCATGTTCACAAGAGAGACAATGTTACAGAGGAAAACCGGAGACATCATTATTCAGGTTCTTTTTAGTGCGAGGGAAGAGCGCAGATACAAGCATAATATATACAAAATAATTTATATATGATCGTGTGACACAAGGTTGGTACATCCACCACAAATGAAGCTTCATATGCTGATTTCCCTACTGTCGCTACCTCAGCGGTCAACAAGGTGACCAGAGGAAGTAGCAGGGCCTACCAGAACTCTGTCCCAATTCCTAGCTATTTATTCCAATTTTTAGCACGCTCTTTTGCCTCTCTCACATCTATCCCCCTATCACCTAGAGCTTTCCTCCCTCCTTTCATCCACCCATATCTTTCCCTTCCTCTTATACTTCTTACATCAACTCTTGCCTCTAACACAGAATACGTATATTAGAATGAAAGCAAAGTCTTTTTAAGGCGCTCTGGCAAAGGTGATAAAATCCCCGGAGCCTCTGATACGTCGACA
>NC_090734.1:6648072-6678072 GCF_036898095.1 Palaemon carinicauda
AAACCTTTGTCCAATACAAGTATTGAGCGGAGAACTGGTCGATATTTCATATTGACGCAGTGGTTCTTTACAAACTATGCTTTTACTTAATATAGGGTGAGACCACTATATTGGCTTGCCTGGTATTCATACATAGGTATATGTACTCTTCGAGACTTTTCCAGAGTCTAGTAGGACTCTTCCCTGTAGGGGGGCAGGAAGCTCTAACATGGTTTAGGGTTAGTTGAAAAGATGTATAACGGTTACATCTTAGGTCTCTAGGTCTAGTCGACCGGGGAAATACCTCTGGGGAGTACGGCACGTTTCTGAGAATCCACAGATACAGTAATGCTCTGGTATACTTCCATCAGGATGACATGGCTTGAGCCCAAAAAACGGATTTTGAGCGAAGCGAAAAATCTATTTTTGGGTGAGATGGCCATGTCGTCCTGATGGACCAGCCCTTCCCTTTCTATGAAAGGGCTGTAGGACCCCTCCCTACATACAGTATCTGTAGCACCTCGTGTATCGCTACAAGGAATACAGATGGCGCCAGGATCGGCGCAATGCACGCTTACGAAACGGGAGAAGAGAGAGCCTTGCGAACGGCTCTCCTCTTTTTCTTTCTTGTTTTCGTTTTCTTGCCAATTGACCCCTTCGAAGTGTTATCTCTGTTCGGGGTGCAGATTGCCATGTGGCGGTGTCAAGAATACGTCCTCTGATATTTCGCGATATCCCTGGTACTTTCATTAGGGATATTCGCTCCAGGAGTTAGAATTCTGGGTACCTTAAGGTAAATTCTCTGAGAATATCGCCGTAGTTGTAATATACCTAGGAAGCTACCCTTTAGGAACTTCCATCAGGATGACATGGCCATCTCACCCAAAAATAGATTTTTCGCTTCGCTCAAAATCCGTTTAGTATACTCTCGCACACATCCCCGTTTGTTCTTTTCTCCTCCGGAGAATAAGTTCAATCCCTTCCTCCCTCTGAGTATGCCTTAGGCTTAGTTCTAGTGGTTCTATCTGAATAACATTCGAGTATAACTCTACTAGAATAGGGTCTGTCCTGACCCGCTAACCAGAGTATCTGGTTTTTGAGGTTGGGACAGAACATCAGTGTTTTAGTCTGTGGTCTGCGTCTTCCTAGCATAGAGAATGAGTTTCCTTTGCTAGGTTAGGTGCAGACACAGGAGGCTTTGCTTCCCTAGCCCACATCTGAAGGATTCTTTACCAGATGATTCCTTCTTCTAGTGGTCTAGCAGACTGTCCTATGTGGTTATTCTTGGGCCGGAGAATGAGTTTTCTCTGTTGCCTGGTGAAAAAACTACACCTAACTTGGTTCTGGTATGGAGGAGGATAGCAAGTATTGCCATCCTTCCTCCCTATAGACAAACTCTAGGTTAGGATGAGCTTCCCTAACTGCTGGGTGTGTCTCATACTAGAACGAAGTTTACGGGGACCCTTATCCCATTCCCCCCTCTCTTTCTTAGTGATGGCCTAGCCATCACATCTCTTAGCCAGTCCTACTTCTGTAACTAGTATAGGTTAGGATGGGGGACTGGCTCAGCTCTCTGCCGGCCAGCAATAACATGCAGTCCGGCAGAGACCCCTTTTTCTTCTGCAGAGTGAAACTCAGACCTCCCTTGGTCTCCCATCCATGTCTGCTGGTAGAGCCCGGCAGGCTATGGATATATAGGAAGCCTGAATGCTAAATTCTCCCCTTCCATATGTTCACTCTTTCTGGATGAAGGTTATTGTTCTCTAGTCTTGAATAGTGCTGTAGCCTCTGTACCATGGTCTACAACTGTCTTGGATTAGAGTTCTCTTATTTGAGGGTACATTTCCTTTCCACACTGAACTATTTTCCCTGTTGAAGCCATTAGGATTATGACATGCTGCTTTAATAATAATAATAATAATAATAATAATAATAATAATAAACGGATTTTGAGCAAAGCGAAAAATCTATCTTTGGGTGAGATGGCCATGTCGTCCTGATGGAGGTTCCTTAAAGTAGCTTCCTAAGGTATTTATGTACTACAGTGATATTCCCAGAGAATTTTACCTTTAGGTATCTAGAATTCTAACTCCTGGCGCGAATATCCTTAAAATTTCTCCAAAGGATATCGCATAATATCAGCGGACGCATTCTTGACACGCCTCCATAGCAATCTGCACCCCAAGCAGCGTTTTGGCCTCGAGGAGGATGTGGCAAAAGGGAGCCGTCCAAAGGCTCTCCCCGCTCTCGTAATACTAATGGGAATACAACAGCGCCATTCCCCAACGGCGGACATTCCTTGTAGCATTGAGCGTGGTGTTACAGATACAGTACCACGGGAGGGATACTGTGAAGATCTTTTCTTTTAGAAGAGATGGGTGGGTCCATCAGGACGACATGACCATCTCACCCAAAAATAGATTTTTCGCTTCGCTCAAAATCCGTTTTTTAAGCTCAAGCCATGTCGTCGTGATGGAAGCTTACCAGAGCATTAGTGTATCTGTGGATCTTTAATCAGTGCCTTAACCTTATAGCAACCTTTTCCATAGTCATGGGGACCATATGAGACAAGGGACGTTACCGTTATTCGTCACCATCACTAATCATAACCAATGTTAGTGCTTCCTGCCTCCTACAGGGAAGAGTCATTCTAGACAGTAGAAAAGGGATCTTGAGGTTAACATACATAGTATGACCAAACATAAGTATACACTGAATGTACAAATAGTCTCATAGTTGTATATTTGCTAAGATAACATCAGTGTCTCTTATATCTATTATTTGATGCATACAAATATATGAATGATACTTACTTTGGTAAGTTGAAGAACTCTGGTATGTATACATACAATTATCTGGCGAAGGTGGACGCACTACATTCTAATAGACATTTATTACTAATAAATGATGTTCAGTTAAACGAATGTAGTATGACAATGGGATTATACCTGTAACAAGTACAGAGACTATATTTCCTTCTTGAAGGGAGAAATGATGAGTGCCACTCTCAGACTGAAGAAAATTATAGAACAAATTATCTTCATAATTCCTGTACTGGTTACTTCTATCTGCACTGTATACTTCGTACACCGGCACAAGTGCTATCTGTATAATTCCACACCTGGGATTTTGAACAGAGCCAGTGTTATCGTTGTAACACTTAATTAAAAGAAGTCACACCTAAGAAGGGTGACCTCTTCTCCCTTTATTTGACAGTCCCAGTCAGTTAGCTGTTCATCATAGAATTAGATGGCAGGTTAAATATTCTACCTGGTGTCACCACATATTGCTTCAGAAAATGGATTTGTCTAGCATAGTGTATATAGAACACTCTGGATGATTCTCATCCGTTACATGTGCGAGGACATGTGAGGTCCCAAACCAAAAACTGTTTACTACAGTAATTAGGGGGCAGGTTTTAATACACTACCTGCCGCCACTACGAAGTGTTGCAGTTCATGCACTTTTTTTACATAGTGTTTGTAAAGCACTCTGGATGATTTCCATCCAGTGTATGAACGAAGGCGGTCAAAGTCCATATACTGAAAGAAGTTCAGTAATGAAGCAATCTTTCTCTGATCATGTCCTGCGGGAGTACTGTCCAGATCCGCTCTACGAATAAAGTAGGTGAGCTTCGCCCTTAGTTGTTTTATGGATAAATTTGATCCAGAAGTTTCTCCTTTAAATAGCTGTCCTCCCCTTAAGTCTGAAGTTCTACAACATAGACCTTTAGACACTCTACAGGACATAGAGAGACATCTTCCTTCAGAACGACAGATTCTCCAGGGACCCCACCTCTTAGTGGGTTGCTCGTTTTTAGCGAGAAAGGATGGATCAGGAAATAGATTCAGTTCCCCCACATCCGTGAACTGAATGTGACCCTCATCTCTGGATAGGGCCACTATTCCACTAACTCTAGCCACGGAGGCGATAGCGAACAGAAAAATAACCTTTTGGGTTAGATCCTTAAGAGAACAATCTTCATTGTTCACATATGAGGCATAATGTAAGACCTTGTCAAAAGACCAAGAGATGGGCTTTGGTGGCACCGCGGGCTTAAGCCTAGCACATGCCTTTGGAATCTTATTAAAGAATTCATTCGCCAGATTCAATTGAAAGGCATATAGGAGAGGCCTAGTCAAGGCTGACTTGCACATATTTATCGTATCGCCAGCCAGACCTTGGCTATGAAGGTGGACAAAGAAGGACAGACAGAAGTTTATTGAAATTTCTTTCGGTACTTTTGCTTTGACAAACCCAACCCACTTTTTCCAGGAAGACTCATATTGTCTTCTAGTTGACTTGGCCTTGTATTCTTCTAAGAATTCTATATTGCCTTTTGAGATCCTAAACCTTTTTTTAACCGCTAGAGCAAGAAAATCATGAAATGAAGGGTTTAGGTTCTCTGTGATAAAACGAAGGCAGTTAATTTCTGAATATTCGGAAATATGCCTAGGGTCAGAGCTAGGACCAGCCTCATCTAGTCTATCAGCCCCACTAGAGGATCCTCGTATGGGGCTATATAACGAAGTAGTTTCTTGAAGACGCTCGTGAGGAAGAGGTCGAATTGCAGTTCCGGGACTTGTTCCCATCTGGGAGGGAATATGTCTGCGCCCATGGACCATTCCAACTCTATCGGTTTGTATCGAAATGGAGTATCCACCGTCACATCGTGGATCAGTTGTAAATGAACTGCTGGTAGGTGCCGTCCCTTTAAGAGAGGGATGGGTAACTTCACCAAGACTGAATGAGACGTTCGAATGTGACGTCTTATTATTGCTTCGGTGTCCCAGATAAGTCGTAGGGAGCCTGATCTGTGTAGAGGGGGCTTCCCCACCCATGAAAGGACCAGCAAAGTCTTGGGACTTTCGTGCTCTAATTTCTGTTAGAGAAGCAATTAAAGAGGGACCGATCTCAGTCTGTTTTGATCTCTTCAAGCGTTTGATGCGTGTTTTTTCCAAGCTCTTAACGCATCTATCCGGTGTGCCCTTAGCACCAGGTCTGTCACTATAGCGAACTGGGGAAGGTTTAGCGCTTTTTCCTGTTGGCGTTTTGGTATTCTGACTGAATACCTGAGTCTCTTGACAGACCTCACGAGCTCCTTTTATATTTCCAAAGGAGAGGAGAGTTGATGTGACTGAGGGCTTCGATGGTTTTTTAAACATCGAAACCTCTGAGCTGGAGAAAGTCGAGACTTCTAGAAGCCTATCTTGCATCCGTGATATCCCAGGAACCGGGTCATCTCTTTGGATGCACATTGGGCGGACACTTTGGGTGCTGCCCACTCCAGCCTCTAGATCAGGTATATTAATACCTGAACTATTTCTAGGCTTAACTTTGACGTGACTAAGTTCGTCAAATCTTTGAAGATACTTAGGACCGTGAGTCCGGCACGTATCTTTCCTAGGATGAATGTTACTCTTTGTAACATGAATTCTAGATAGGAGGAAGGGGGGGGGGGGGTGGTTTACTCGAAGGGTCCGAAGGACACCTCTCAGGTCTGACAAGACTACGAACACCCCTAATTGGAACAAGGTCCATATGTTCAGAAGGGTTAACATGCAGAACTTGCTGTTTTTTATGAACTTGTTGAGTGGCGACAAGTTCAGAATGACTCATTGATATCTTGAGTCCTTCTCGTGAACACAAAACAGCCTTCCCTGGAACTCGATGAGCTATAGTTTTCTTACCATCTGTATGCTCTATAGTTCTCAGGTATACTTCTCGAGAAGGGTTTTGAACTGTAGGAGAAGGTAAGGAAATGATGGTAGGGACATTTCTGTTTCCCATCAATGGCTCATCTTGAATAGGCTTTGGACCGAAGGATCGAAGGTCCTGCAATCCTGAGGGAAAGTTCCTCCTAGCCGAAGCGTCTTTATGCTTCGAGTAGTCAGTAGGCTTAAACTTTCAACCATCTGCCTGTAGCACCGTGGTCACTGGAATAGTGGGATGTTGTTGAGCAGCCCGGATATTTCCAGCATGTTCGATCTTCTTTTTAGGTTGGGGACCCACAACCACAGAAGATTTTCTCTTTGAAGGAATGCCCCATTTTTGGAGAAGACTTATGTTCTCCATGGTGGCATTCATAATTACTTCCTTAATGACCTCGTGTGGGAAGAGGTCATTACCCCAGATGTTGGAAGATATTAGCTTCCTTGTTTCGTGTTTCACTGTTGCGTTAGAGAACACAAACTCTCTAAATGCTCCCCTGGCCTTCATAAAGGCGTAAAGGTCCTTCACCAAGATAACCATATGCATTTTGGCTATGATCATGAGCATTACTGGGGTACTTTCGTAGGTTGAACACAACTCTATGTAGTTTTGTAGAGAAAGGGATGTCACAAGTCTCTCCTTTGACTCATGTTCATTACACAAGAGCAACTCAGACAATTTAGGGAGATATACCTTGAATTGTCGACTTGCGATATCCTTGTCTAATTTTCCAACTGAAAATGTCAAATGGTCTTCCTTCCAATCCTTTTCCTGTCCGGGAAAAGCTGGTGACAAAGGCTTGCACTCATCGAATGTGGGACATGGCTTACCCGCCTCTACCGCTTTGGCAACAGAAGTAAATGCCTTCCCCATGAAGGGGAATGAGAGTGAAGTAGGAGCAAGAAAGGAAGGGTGTCTGTTATTCAGTGAGAATACCTTCGACTCTGAATAACCCGCCTTTCTCAGACTACCTGAAAGGATAGTCTGTGCCTTATCATGGTCGAGAATCAAGACCTCCTTTGGTTCCGCTCCTTTTCTTGACTTTGGTTCGTACTTCATTCGAACCCAGCAATTAGGGAAAGCATCAAAGCTTGGCCAAAACTGAATTTTGTCCAAAGGAACAACATCTATTTTCTCTGAGATGTAGAGATTGCCATTTGAAATCGGCATCTGCTCCGCAAACCTCCAGGGATTGGTTATGGAGCATGATGGTAGGTCTTGATTCAAGGGTCGTTTGACTGACCCCTGGGAAGCGACAAGAAAAGCTTTACGAGGCTCTATCTTGCGTTTTACTTCCTGCTTTTCGTTTTGTTCACGAAAGCTCCCTATTTGATTCTTCAGCTGGATACATAATTGCACCACATTATCCAATAGAGGGGTAGAAGACGAAGATGTCGACATCGATGGCTCTATAGCCGGCATAGGCGGAGGACATTCCGACACAACATTTTCCTCTTCTACCCAGGGGCACTTCTTACCCTTAATCCCAAAGGTTTTCTGGCCGTCAGGGGATGTAGTTGGCTCCTGAGGCATTACTGATTCCTCACTTGCTTCCGGAAATAGTAGCTTACGCATCCTATCATTAGGTAGGAAAGGTCCCGGAGAGATCTTTTGAAAGCCTCTCACACAGTTGCGTAATTTATATTGAGCTGTATCCCTAATCTCCGTAGACTTGGGATTTTCAAAACTTTCGGACATTAATGTCCGAAATATATTGCAAACCTGTGGGTTCCAATAATGTAGGGATCCGGAAATAATATTGCAGGGGGCATGAAACCCGCAAGTATTATGACCGTAAAAATATTTACTCTTGGCCTTGCAGAGGACTGCAACACAAGGTATCTGGTGTTCCTCCTGTAAAGAAAGGAAAACCAAATGAGTATACAATGGATTATCTCCTTGACAATCAACATGCAAATGTCCTTTACAATAGAGTAGCTTAGGATAGTAAGCTATAAAGGGATAGTAGGAGATACATACTTGTGTACCCCTGTGAGCAAATGCTGTTGCCTCCCCTCAGTATTAACTACATGGAGATTTCTCTATAGAGTAACTCCAAGTAAAAGGACTCTTACCCCTAGGGGTAGAGAAGTATCAAATCACTGTCCCAAAATAATGTTAATACTGTGGGGTCAGGTGACTGATTCTCGATCAGAATATTGAAGAAAACTTATTCATTCAATATATGAACGGTACCAGCAGAATGCTCGTACAAGGGTACCCAAGGTATGTCAGAAAATACTACTGTATCATGGTACTGTAGTTTTCTAATTGCAGTAAGTCTATATTGCAATTTACTGGCTACTGTACATCATGTATTGTAGTCTAGTCATTATGCTGCCTTCATAGTAGCATATGACAGTATGGTCCATCTAGCATGAAGCCAGCTGGACTAGGAAAATAAAGACATATTTTTATATCCCACTCAGCCTATTTGCTGTAGTCTTCCTACTATATTGAAATATAGAGTTTCCTGATTAGGGGTACTCAAGGAAAAAGGCTGCACCCTTTAAGAGTTAGGAGTGTACTACTCCTGCCTTGAAGTGTTTAATATTATAGGGTAATCCTAATACTGATCTCTAGGCAGGATATTGAAGAAATCATATTCATTCAATATAGGATTGGGCTCAGCAAATGCCTGTGTTGGATATGCAAAATATATTGGAAATAACTACTAGTATAAACTATTTAGTAGTTTTCTATCTGCAGTATATTCTATAATGCAGATATACTGGCTACCTGTATAAAATATACAGTAGTTCATCCGGCATGTAGCCGGCATAGCTAGGTCTTGCCGGCATACCTGGCATGCTAGCTAGAGAGAGAGAGATAGCATGGAAAAAAGGCTACTCCTTACTGTGAATGTATACAGTAATTAAGGACGTACAAGTCTAATTTGACTGCCTTTTCCCAGAGAGAAGGTTCTAATGGAAGGGGAGAATGTACCATTCAGGTTTCCATGCAGCTACAGTACTATTGCCGACAAGGTACCGGCCGGCAAGTCCAGCAGTACCAGTACAGTTGGCGTGCTGCCAACTGAGTCAGCACTATCTGTGCCGACCTGGCCGGCAGTACCCCGGCAACAGGACCTGTAGCAGCAGTCCAAGGGAGGACTGAAGAACCTTTGGAACAGAAGGCAATTCCCTCTCACGACCATCATGGTCGCCGGCAGCCATCTTGGCTGCCGGCTGGGCCGGCAATTGATGACAGATGATGTGGTTGGCGGCAGTATGCTCTGCCGTCAGCCAAAGACATGGCTCGAGAGGGAGTCTGGCTGGCTCCGGCAACCTACCAGCAAAGGAAGGTTGCAAGATGCCAGCCTAAAGAAAGACAATGACTAAGCCATCAAAAGAGGACAGTGGGGTAGGGAACAGGGTCCTGTAACGAGTGTGAAAGAAACTGGCAAAAATTGTCCATCCTACCACCTGTAAAAGAAACTCTGTTTCGGTATCGGCAGAATCACAGGGAACAGGAGAGACTCAGTTCTCCAACCCAGAGATTGCCGACAAAGTTAAGGGGATGGCGTCACTGCCGCCTCCTCTCAACAAAGAAGAAACAGAGTTCCAGTGCCACGTATCCTAGGCTAAAGAAAATTACTCTTCAGCCCAGAGTACTGTGGCATAGGACTAGTCTTTTAGTTGCAAGGAGAAGATGGTATCCTACCGTAACTTCAAGTGTGGCTAATGAGGGCTAACCTCCATTGCCGGCCACCTGGCCGGCAGGGGAATGATGGTATCCTACAACCCAGGTTGTATCCTACAACGGCAGGTCGCCGACATAAGACTAAATACTCTGAGATTCTGACTAAATCCCAAAACTCGATGATATACCACAACCAACAGTTAAGGTAAGAGGCAGGACAAACCCTAAATTAGCCATGTCTGAATAAAATTAAAGGCACGGCTATTAGGGTTGTAGCCTGAGGCTACACTCAAAGGGAAAGAGATTACCATTAAGTCTCTGAAGAGATGTGTAATGTTTCATAACATTATAGGAGGTATCAGTCTCCACTGAATGAAAACAAAACACGAGGGTAACCGTCTAGGTAAGGTTACCTAGGCTATACGAGATCTCGGTTACCTAAATCACCGAAACTCTAACTATACGATCGACAGAGAAAAGGGAAACAAAAATTATGCACATTATCAAAACTTTACAAGAGTAATTGCCTAAATAGCTAATTAATTAAAATAATAAAATAAAGCTATTAAAAACTGGAAATCGTTCTGCTATCTAAATAACACATGCCTAACAAACAACGGCGCCATGGGGCCTCCAGTAACTGGCCTAGCTCTTAAACAAAATAAAATACTCTAATTTCATTGTGAAACAGGAGCTAAAATATACTCAGAGTAAAGACCCGATACCCAACTTTCCAGAAGCGGAAGATGATGGAGAAAGCATAATAATAATCCTGTAAAACGATCGAAAAGTTAGATCACCAGGAAATATCACCGAGCAAGATCGCTACAAAAAAAGGAATGTCCGCCGTCGTGGGATTCTGGGAACGGCGCTGTTGTATTCCCAATAGTATTACGAGAGCGGGGAGAGCCTTTGGACGCCTCCCATTTGCCACATCCTCCTCGAGGCCAAAACGCTGTTTGGGGTGCAGATTGCTATGGAGGCGTGTCAAGAATGCGTCCGCTGATATTATGCGATATCCTTTGGAGAAATTTTAAGGATATTCGCGCCAAGAGTTAGAATTCTGGATACCTAAAGGTAAAATTCTCTGGGAATATCACTGTAGTACAGTTAGAATAAAAAAGAACGCCGACACTCGTTTGAAATCTTTCGACAGATGTCTCTAGTGTTCCCATGACAAAACAGATAACGAGTTGCTCCTCTTACTACTGCTACGAAATGGGCGGAGCCTTCTCCAACCTTGGTGAATCAAAGACAGTAAACGGCTGTCTTTGTTAGTGGAAGCATTGAAATGTTACAAATCGAGTTACCATATTTAATTCTCAGTTATCATTTGACGTCTCAAATATCCACTATAAATATTGAATACACAAACACACACACACACACACACACACATATATATATATATATATATATATATATATATACAGAAATACATATATAAATATATATATGTATATATATTTATATATATATATATATATATATATATATATATATATATATATATATATATATATACCAAAGGCACTTCCCCCAATTTTGGGGGGTAGCCGACATCAACAATGAAACAAAACAAAAAGGGGACCTCTACTCTCTACGTTCCTCCAGCCTAACCAGGGACTCAGCCGAGTTCAGCTGGTACTGCTAGGGTGCCACAGCCCAACCTCCCACATTATCCACCACAGATGAAGCTTCATAATGCTGAATTCACTACTGGTGCTACCTCCGCGGTCATCTAGGGCACCGGAGGAAGCAGCAGGGCCTACCGGAACTGCGTCACAATCGCTCGCCATTCATTCCTATTTCTAGCACGCTCTCTTGCCTCTCTTACATCTATCCTCCTATCACCCAGAGCTTTCTTCACACCATCCATCCACCCAAACCTTGGCCTTCCTCTTGTACTTCTCCCATCAACTCTTGCATTCATCACCTTCTTTAGCAGACAGTCATTTTCCATTCTCTCAACATGGCCAAACCACCTCAACACATTCATATCCTCTCTAGCCGCTAACTCATTTCTTACACCCGTTCTCACCCTCACCACTTCGTTCCTAACCCTATCTATTCAATTTCTGTCTCTCCATCACTTTCATTCCCCACAACTCCGATCCATACATCTTTACATTCATGCCCAACCCTCTATTTTTTACTACTCCCTTAACTGCCCCCAACACTTTGCAACCTTCATTCACTCTCTGACGTACATCTGCTTCCACTCCACCATTTGCTGCAGCAACAGACCCCAAGTACTTAAACTGATCCACCTCCTCAAGTAACTCTCGATTCCACATGACATTCAACCTTGCACCACCTTCCCTTCTCGTACATCTCATAACCTTACTCTTATCCACATTAACTCTCAACTTCCTTCTCTCACACACCCTTCCAAATTCTGTCACTAGTCGGTCAAGCTTCTCTTCTGTGTCTGCTACCAGAACAGTATCATCCGCAAACAACAACTGATTTATCTCCCATTCATGATCCTTCTCGCCTACCAGTTTTAATCCTCATCCAAGCACTCGAGCATTCACCTCTCTCACCACTCCATCAACATACAAGTTAAACAACCACGGCGACATCACACATCCCTGTCTCAGCCCCACTCTCACCGGAAACCAATCGCTCACTTCATTTCCTATTCTAACACATGCTTTACTACCTTTGTAGAAACTTTTCACTGCTTGCAACAACCTTCCACCAACTCCATATAACCTCATCACATTCCACATTGCTTCCCTATCAACTCTATCATATGCTTTCTCCAGGTCCATAAACGCAACATACACCTCCTTACCTTTTGCTAAATATTTCTCGCATATCTCCCTAACTGTAAAAATCTGATTCATATCTGGTTGTAAGAATCAGATATATATATATATATATATATATATATATATATATATATATGTATACATATATATATATATAAATAAATATATTTTTATTTATATATATATATATATATATATATATATATATATATATATATACATATATATGTATATATATATATATATATATATATATATATATATATTTATATATATATATATATTTATATATATATATATATATATATATATATATATATATATATATATATATATATATATATATATATATATTTATATATATGTGTCTATATATATATATATATATATATATATATATATGTGTCTATATATATATATATATATATATATATATATATATATATATATATGTATATATATATATATATACATATATATATATATATATATATATATATATATATATATACATATATATATATATATATATTATGAACCCATAAAATCCTGTAGGAAATATTGGAGTGTCGTAGCTAAACAATTCCTTCCGTTAACAGCTATATTTGATTATTTTAACATTAGTCTTGCTCAAGTTACCGATGAACGAAAAAAAAATTTCAAATATGTTTCCATGTTAAAAAATATTAATAAAAAACACCATACATGAGTTATACCTACATAAAGGACGTTCAGAGAGAGAGAGAGAGAGAGAGAGAGAGAGAGAGAGAGAGAGAGAGAGAGAGAGAGAGAGAGATCAAATGGTTTGAGCTTACTCTAGTTAATGAAATAATGTATCTGCACATAAACTCCTTTTTAGACATTTATGGATATCAAAATATTGTTTGTCATTATTATACAATGTTTCCAATAGAAATGATTTTATTATGCTCCCAAAAGCTTATCGTTATTTTTGAGATGCTAGATTGACTGCTAAAAACTACTTCTAGTTTATAGATATTCACTGATTGTAACATTTCGTAATACGTGAGGATACTTTATTGTAAAATATTTCCCAAATTATTCAGATTCAGGGGTATGCGCCGTTTCAGTCTTTAGACTCTAAACCACTTTCCCTTTATTCATCATTTATTTTACATTCCCATTGTTGAGCTTTTTCATCTCACCGTCTGCTATCTTGGCCTTGAAGGATTAGCATTGCCATTTGAACTAAAATCTTAAACTACTACATTGCTAATTCAATCTTTATCGCAAGTGCTTTATTCACTTGATAATTATCGAGACCAAATGCCAAAATTAGAGATAGTTATTACAGGATATAAATAACGGGATTATTTTGTTAGAATCAAATGCTTATCCAAATAATGGGTGATTTTGGGGGAAAATAACTATAATTCCTTTTGAACGTTTGGAGGATTTGCTTCCTTAAGGATCCGTATACCAACATTTGTCCAGCTGCATATAGTTTGTTCATTATATTTTATACTCCTCTATATACCTTAAATGCTCTGTAGGAAAATTTAACCAGTTGCTTTAAAATCGATTAAGATATTTTCGATAACTGGAATAATGATAGAGGAATGGGATATATATTGTATAAAAAATCTGAGGGGCACCACTTATTCATGGAAGCATGCTTCACAATGCAATTTTTTTTTTACTTCGTTGGAGATTGTAAAAACTAAGATAGAGGAAAATGAAATACAGATCTCCAAATGCCTTATTCCGGAATCCAGCTAATGAATATCTTGTCTTGGTGTCACACAAATATCAAATAGCTCCAAGTTGGAATGGTCAAGTGAAGGTGTTTCTGCTGCCGCTTGGGAGCGATTTCTTTTATGGAGGCACAATGAGAAGCTAAAAACCAAAGTTGACGCCCTAAGACGAGCACAGAGGCAGAAGGGCATTCATTTTAAAGATAGTATTTAATAAATAAATGAATGGATAATGATAGAAAGAAACACAAATATTAAATAATGAATCAGTGGATAGAGGAAGAAGCTCAGGAAATAAAATCTAAAGAATGAGAAAAAATATTTAGGAATCCATGAGTAGCGCTCCTCAGCTGTATGAGTTAGTGATTAAAAGGACAAGCAAACTTTTATTTCCTAGATATTTTAATATTTTGTTTTTCCTTGCTCCTACTCATGGCAACAGCTGTAGAAATTGTGGTTTAACTAATACCCTGATAGGCTGAGGAGCTGGTATGGATAGCTTTTGCTCGAACAACTCAAACTAGAGCTTCACGGATAGTAATGCATTTTTCGCTTGTTAAGCGCCCATCTACCTTGCGTAATTTACCTGGTCAAGAGACCTACATCTAGCACTCCATAGCTGGGCTAATTCGGGCACTTTATCATACAAAGCTAAGCGTATTTGAATCAAGATTATAAGACCTTTGTGCATGAAATTGATAAGAAGTTGGTTTGATCTCAAAGCTGTTGAATTTCTCAAGATAAAGCTACTGGCAATTATATAATCATTGATAACTTACAATCAGGGTATTAGAATGGGGAATCATTTCATGCTTATGCCATCTATTCGTGTATATTTTCAGGAAAAATTATAGGAGAATTCATTTTGGGAAAATAGGTATATCATAGTTTCATGACAAAATTTCTGAAAATTATGTCGATCTGAGACTATGATTTGTCAATAAAACAAATATTTTACACCCTTTGCCAGAATATAATAGCGTCCTCATCTACCTCAATATAAGTTATTTTCGAAACGAAATAATACATTCTGATTGTATTCAAGGTGCTTTGCAGTCATCAGTATCTATTATATCCATCATCGATTATCTATTATGCAAAGTTAATACTTGAATTTCGTTACTTATCGACCTTCCATCAACAGCAGCTATCTCATTCTACTGCTGCTATCTTTTACAAATCAACTAATAATGAATTAGGTTAGCCAAATTTACTAGAACATTGACGGTTATCAAATAAATCTCAGGCAATGATACCATATCTTACAGGCTTTATCATGAGTCTACAAGCAGCCTGTCTCCACAACCCCTTAAACAGAAATGACTTTCCTATTAGCTCAGTGTCGGAATGGCCGGGGCAGGGGGGTTGAAGGAGACCCCGCCCCCTTCCCTGGAAAGTGTCTACTTGGTCCCTCTTACGAAAAAAGTGGCAATTGAAAAATAATATATATATATATATATATATATATATATATATATATATAATAATAATATATATATGTGTGTGTGTGTGTGTGTGTGTGTGTGTGTGTATGTTTTGTATTTGTATTGAAAAGTTGAGACTTCAAATGATTATACAGAATTGAAATATGGCCACTCGATTTGTAACATTTGCATACTTTTGCTAACAAAGACGGCCCTTTACTGTCTGATTCGCTATGGTTTGAGAAGGCTCCGCCCATTTCGTAGAAGTTGTAAGAAGAGCAACTCCTTGTCCGTTTTGTCATGGGAACACTAGAGACATCTGACGAAAGATTTCCCCTGAGTGTCGGCGTTCTTTTGATTCTAAGTGTACATATATCCCTTAGGAAGCTACTTTAAGGAACTTCCATCACGACGACATGGCTTGAACCCAAAAATAATAATAATAATAATAATGATAATAATAATAATAATAATAATAATAATAATAATAATAATAATAATAATAAGAATTATTACAAGGTCAGATTCCGAGGGAAACCACGTGCTCTTCGAACTCAGTAAATAAAAGGCAAAAATGCCTGCGACAAAGAAATAAACTTTATGTTACACTGAATGCCCATGGACGACTGTTGCAATCAGCTTGAATGCCAGAAGCTTCTCATTCTCCTTCACTGAGATGGAAACTTGTAAAGATATTGAAAGAAAGCGAAAGGAAATTTGCAATAGATTCTCATCGTTTTTTTGCAGCTTATACCGAATGATGCATTGAGGAGTATTGTGTTCTTCCCTGCCTGACTTTTGTAATTAAAAATCTTTTTCTGTTTTGTTTTTCATTAGACAATGATGGAATTCATCAATAGTTAATACATACACACTAGAGAGAGAGAGAGAGAGAGAGAGAGAGAGAGAGAGAGAGAGAGATGATAAGTTTTTGCCCATTATGTTTGCGTCTCCATTATCTGATTCAAAGTTAAAATAGAAAATTACCATTAGGAATTGCTCCAAGAACAACGGCTCATCGTAATGTATTGAATTTAAGACTATTGGAAACATCCCTGCCTTGCGATCTGCTGGACTTGGGTACGAGACCTATTGAAGCTCAACAGTTTCTTTTACTATAGAGTCTGCAACGTCACCATCTTTGTGAGCTAAGAATGGGGTGTTTGGGGGAGCTTATAGGTCTACCAGCTGAGTCACAAGCTTCCATTTCCTGACCCTCCCTAAGTGGATAGCGGCCTTGGGCACTGATCATATGGATATGTGGTCAGTCTCTAGGGCATTGTCCTGCTAAGGCATTGTCATTGTCCCTAGCCTATACAATTCACAAGCGATCTGTAAACATTTGAATATAGTTTTATTACAATTCGGAATTGTTACCGAGTTACATAGGGTAGATTATATTACCTGTAAAAATAGACGCTTACAATTATACCCAAACAAACACATATACAGTATGTTTCTTTTATAGAAATATATATATATATATATATATATATATATATATAATATATATATAAAATATAATTTATAATATATAATATATAATATATAATATATATAATATATATATATATATATATAATATATACAATATATAATATATATAATATATTATATGTATATATGTATATATATGTATATATATATGTATATATATAAATATATATATATATATATACATATATATATACATATATATATATATATATATATATATATATATATATATATGTATATATATATATATATATATATATATATATATATATACGAGGGGCAAGTAAAAAATAAGGTTCCCAAAATTTTTGCAGGTATAAGACATTTTTTATTGACATAAATAAGTATACAATGTGAAAGCTTATACTTTAAACTATTTTTCTACATAGTCACCAGATTTTTCTACGCATTTTTCCTGACGAGTTATCCACTTCTGAAAACCCTCTTCGAAGAGCTCCGCCGCTAGGCCGTCGATGAACTTGCTGACCGCTTCCTTCACCTCTTCATCTGTATTGAAGCGTTGTCCACCCAAGTGTTGCTTCAATTTCGGAAACAAGTGGAGCGACTTCCACTTGTTTCCGAAATCAATTTTCTTATTTTGATTACTAATCTTAAGACGATTGGAAATTCCTAAACCTAAACTTGCAATAACACCAAAGATGTTTAATGCAGCATAAATAAACGGATTTCGTCTTTCTTTATGATCGTGTCCTACAGTCCACATCAAAAGGTCATAAGCCAAAGATCCTGTCTCATAAGTCTTATTTTTCAAGTCATCAGATAGCATCTCTGCAACTTTTAATGTCGATCCAAGCAAACTCTCTGTAGTCAAATGAAAATGTCTTCTATTCAACTCATCCAATGAGACAGAAAACCTGGAAATGGCGGTTCTTAAGCTAGTGACATCATTCTCTTGAAGAAAAATTGCTTGCATATTCACTTCTACAACTACGTTGCTCGATGTAATAAAAATGTCTTCTTGTCTTTCAACTATAGTGCCATATTTAAAATCTATACTTTTAGTTTTAGAGCTCATCCCACACGAGAAAAATGTCTGAGCGAACAATATCACTCCCAACAACAAAAAATTCATCTTGGAAACCTGTAACGAGAAAAATATATGTAATTACTCCTGTATTAAGAAGAAAACTTTTAATCACATAAAAAATAAAAAAAAATTTCCCTCACTTCTTTCCCTCTCTTTTTTTTATTTTTATTTTATTTATTTATTTATTTTTTTTTTTATGTGAGCCAATGGTACTATTCTCTCATCTGTGGGTTGGGATACGTTTTGAACTCTAAACCTATTGGCCGTTAATGTTTCCAAAATGTTAAATGGGCCTTCAAACTTAGGTGTTAGTTTATAATTGAGTCCTTTAAGCACATTGATTTGTATATACACGTTATCACCCACGGTATATGTTTTACTTGGCTTCGCTATTTTATCATGATTCCTTTTCATTATGATTTGTGATTCTTCTAAATTCTTTCGAAGGATATCATATCGACTTATGCTTGCATTTATACATTCTTTTAAAGGATTTGATAGATTAGTTGTAGGCGTTAATACATGGAAAGGCGTTCTAACTGGGGTACCATACAATGCCTCATGCGGTGACATTTTAATTGATATATGATATGAATGATTCAGAGTACTCAGTGCCGCCGGTATTGCAATATCCCAGTTGGGGTCTGATCCCCCTAGTGTTACTCTTAATATATTTAAAATCTTCCTATTTGCTCTTTCCACTAGCCCATTCGACTCTGGGTGATATATCATGGTATTTATTTTCTTTATGCTAAGGAATTCACCCAATGAGGTAAGAAAGTGATTATTAAATTCACCACCCGAGTCTGAGATTATCATGTGTGGAATTCCATGTTTACAAATGTAACACTCGTAAAACTTCCTAGCGCATTCAATCGCAGTTTTAGTTTTAAGCGCTATTAGTTCTGTATATCGAGTTAAAGCATCTATAATTACTAAGAGGTGCTTATTTCCTCTGTCTGACTCGTAAAATCCTATTAACAAATCTAAATGTATTCTTTCAAAGGGTTGATTGGGCACGGGATAAGCCCCTAGGCTGAAAGGTGTTTTCGTATGCCCTTTGTTTTCCTGACATGTGCGACAATTAGCTATGTGTCTTTTTATATCTGTAAGCATCGTATGCACATAAAACAATGATTTGTCTTTCTGTGACATGAATGAGAACCCCGGGTGTCCATGTAATGGATTTGAATGCAACCAATTCAGGACAGTGGAAATAAGTGAGATTGGCACTACTACCTGGTCGTTAGTTACATGTGGTGTATTGCGGGTTTTCCTTGTCACAGTCCTACACAGAATATTATCTTTGATTATATAATTCTGCTGCTTATACTTTATAGATCCCTTTTCCTTATGATTGCCTTTCAAAGCATTTATAATTGTTTCTAATTTCTGATCTTTTCTTTGCTCAGTCTGTAATAATTCAGCGTTCCAGCCTAAATCTTCTTGTTCAGATATCGTTTTAACAATAGGCATGGATGTTGATATATCTATTAATTCAGCTAAAGGCTCCGTACAAGATGACACGGGGTTGCGTGATAATGCATCCGCAATGATATTTGCTTTCCCAGGTAAATACCCGATTCTTGCGCCAAAATCTTGAATGATCAAATGCCACCGAGTTCGTTTAGGGCTGTGGTTGAAGCCTTTAAAGAACTCGGTTAGTGGTTTATGGTCAGTAAGAACCTTAACGGGATAACCGTAAATTATGAACTTAAAATGCACTAGTGAATTAACAATAGCTAGCCCTTCCTTGTCTATTACTGCATACTTACTCTCGGAAGTTCTCAATTTTCGAGAATAGAAATCTATCGGGAAAAATTGTTTATCATATTGCTGAAGCAAGACCCCTCCTACTCCTAAGTCTGAGGCGTCTGTTGCAATGAAGAATTCCTTACCAAAGTCAGGAAATTTTAAGATAGGAGAACTACACACTTCATCTTTCAAGGTATTAAACGCCTGTTGATGTTGCTCAGACCATATGAAATCTACGCCCTTCTTCGTAAGATCAGTTAAAGGAGCGGCTATTATTGAATAGTTGCGTATAAAACGCCTGTAATATCCACTACAATCCAGAAATTGCTGTATTCCCTTGACATTAGTAGGTATGGGAAAATTACGTATAGCCGACACCTTATCATGGACTACTTTAAGACCTTGGCTTGACACCATGAAACCCAAATATATTAATTCTGTTTTGAAAAATTCACACTTACTAATCTTTACCCTTAAGTTATGTTGTCTTAATCTCTGTAGTACTAGTTCTAACTTACGTAGATGTTCTTCTAAGGTGTTGGAAAAGATTACAAGATCATCCATATAGGCATGCAATATATCCCCTAACAAGTCTCCAAACACTATGTTAATCATTCTTGTAAATGTTATAGGAGCACAACGCAAACCAAAAGGCATCCGTAAAAATTCATAATGTCCCCTGGCTGTGCTGAAGGCTGTGTATGGGATACTATCTTCTTCTAATGATATCTGGTGAAAGCCTTTAAGTAAGTCCAGACTGGTAAGATATTTATTCTGACCTAACAAAGACAAAATATCGTCAGTACATGGCACTGGGAATCGATCAGGGATCGTCTCCTCGTTTAGACGACGGATGTCGACGCAGATACGCCATGTTCAATCTTTTTTCGGTACAACTATTAAAGGAAAATTATAAGGGCTGTTTTATTTCCTAATGACTCCTTCTTCTAGCATTTTACGTACTTCATCATTTATTTCATTCTGGAATTTCATAGGGAGTCTGTACGAGGGTACATAGATAATTTTCTGCTTGTCCTTTAACCTTATTTGATGCTCGATCACATCTGTTTTTCCTAAGGATCCATCCGTAGTGGAAAAAACATCATGATATATAGTTAAAAGTCCTAAAATTTTCTGCTGAATTTCTTCGTCTTGAATGTCTTTATTGATTTTATTTTTAATAGATCGCAAAAGGGATTCATCCGCAACTGATTGAGAGTGATTGATTTCAGCAACGGTAAGAATACGATGTTTATAAACTTCTACATCCAAGATATGTTGATTTTTGTGAATTACTAAAGTGTTATTTAAATGATTACAGACTTCAATATTACATTGTTAATGTGAGCATACTGTATAAATAGCTTGTGTGACAGACAATCCCTTAGTTTTCAAAGTGTCGGAAAGGATTAATATTTCAGATCCCGGTAATGTTTTCTTTATTTGCACTATTAAATGTTTGGCTCGATAGATTACGTGCAAGATGATATTACGGGTGAACGAGAATTCTGCTGGGTCGCGTATATTATTTCTTTATCAGTGAGACAAGTTATTGGTTCTTCAACGTACGTTACGGTTACATTTGTCGTCTCCTTTTTATCCAAAACTGATTTTAAGGTATTAGAAGACTTATAGAATTTCCCTTTGATATACACGCCGTGCTTGGCAGGGGCTAAGATAATGTTCTGATTTCCCATAGATGGGTATCCTATAATTACAGCTGGATACATATCAATGTTTTGTACAACAACAAATGTATCGGCAAACGTGCGTTTACCGACTTTAAATTGAACATGAGTTATGCCTATGACATTTAATTCATTATTTCCTATACCCGAGAGTCTAACTCTGGATTTTTCAATCGGAAAGTTTGAAAACAACAAATGATGTGTCTTCAAATCCATGATATTACGTGGACTACCAGAGTCAAAAAATAACGTAAATTTGCAGCATATAAGGTTGGTCGTAACTCATTTTGGCTTATTATTGTATGAATTCGTGGCAAATCTACGGGAGCATGCGCTGTTTTACTTAATTCGGCTGTGTGTTTCATAGGAAAATCTATTGCCTCACAATTATCTGATAAAACATTAAATTGATTATTCAATACTATTGATGTTGACATGAATGACCTTGACCCAACATCATTCTCTTCCCCTCTGGAGTTAACTATATGATATTTGCTTTGCTCTGCACATTCTGAAAATTAGTCTGACCTTGCGAGGTCTGGTTTGACGACCCAGGCTCAGCGATATTCGAAGAAGTGTTTGTTTGCTTTGGACTCTGAACTGCATTGACATTTGGTTGTTTCTTCTTATTGTTAAAATGAGGATTTTTATTTTTATTTTCATATGGAACTGACTGTGGAATTGACTGTGGATTTCTGGGATTCTGTTGTGTCTTACGCGAGTAACACTGATTGTATGAATGTGTCGAACTATTATGAATTGAACAGAATTTCGTTCTGCAGTCCGCGCTTAAGTGACATTGACGTTTGCAATTATAACACGTCATTCCCGCTACTTGACTATTATTAACTACGTTCACTGTTTGTGGCTTTGTTTCATTCTTTGCAAAAACTTGAGTTAACACGGGATCGAGATCTGGACACTTAGACATGTGTTTTTTTATCTGTTTATATACATCCAATTCCGTACTTGCAGGCGTTAACTTTTTATCAAAACACCGCACTAAAGCTTCAGGCAACATAAGTGTCATGCAAGTTAAATACATTTATCGTAAAAAATCTTTCACGGAGATGTTATCTCTAGTAACCCAAGTGGAATTACCTAAAATGTCCTGATATTCATTAAGCCTATCAGCTATGAGAGCTGCTCTCTCAATAACATTAAGCCGATTCATAGTGGCTTGATTAAGTGTATTTCTTAACGTTAACACAACATCCAAGGCTTCTTTACCCCTATAGACCGCGCGTAACCTAAATTTGAAATCATCCCAGGTAACTGCTTCTTGAAATAAAACACCTCTTAAATACGCACTCGCATCCCCCTTAGAAAAATCTATAAAACTTTTAGCTTCTTGTAATTGTACAAAAGGGTCTACGATTTGTTTGGCATTTAAATGGGCATCGACGGATGAAATCCATGACTCCACATTTTGAGGCAAGAACCCATTGACTCGACCCTGAAAAGGAAGGATTGCTGACCTGGCATTTACAAGCGTCACAATTGGGGGAGGATTAGTCTGGCCTACGCCACTAGGTCCAGGGGTGGGGCTCACAGGGGGCGTCATGACTGCTGTATTTCTTTTCCTATCTCTTCGACCCCTTGCAATTCTATCAAAATATCTATATGAATACAGACGTCCACTGCGTAAACGCATATGTATAATAAAATTCCCCAAACAATGTTACTAATCCCAAGACATTTCCCGAGAATTTCTGATAGAAAACCGAACACAAAGATATTTCCTGTAAATTTCTGAAAGTAAAAGGAATTAGCACAAAGAGAGAAAAAATTCTAGATGAGAATTCGGAGTTGAACACAGTTTCCTTTAATGAAAGGAAAATAAAAGATTAGCAAACCACTCACCCCAGTAATAATCGACTAACGACTCGTGATAACTACACTTCACTGCCCAAACTGTAATGAATTTAGAAAATTGTACTTAGCTTATATATGGTTCTGTGTGATGTCGTCACATCCTCTCTCTCTCTTGATGTATGTTAGCGATGTATCGTTCGAGTTTCCGTTGAATGTAGTGTTTCCTGGATATGTTTTGTAAGCGTTGAACGTCAGTCCTTGGGTTTCCTAGGATGTTGATTGAAGATCCAGTTCATCAGTTTGTATGTATAACATTCATTAAATGTTATAGATTTCGATGGACTATGTTACTTAGTCAAAATTGTAGATACATTAACGTTAAGTTCTTGAAGATCTTTCTCTGGTTTTTACAGCTTTATTTTGATATCTTGAAGATCTTCCTCTAATTCTTAGAGTTTATTATTATAATTACTTGAAGATCTTTCTCTGATTCGTAGAGTTTAACCGCTGCCACCATTTATTAGTGTGCTACTTTTATAAGCACACATTGAGTATGTGTTGTTTAAGATGTTAAGTCTTGATAATGAAGTTCATCTTAGTAACTTTAAAAAGTATTTATTCTCTAAAAACAACAGAGTTAAACATCTCCATCACAGGAGTGGAGCTGGTTTAGTCGGATGACCAATTCAGGTGAAGTATAGATATGAACTGCTTAAATTATCGATATCACAGATATCGTATGCTTAAACACAATATGGAAACTTTTACATTCTCTCTCGGAAGACACCTGCATCCGGTGACGACACAATCTTTCACACACTATGCATTGGTGTTGACGTTTCAGAAAAATGTTACATTGCCGAGGCTGCAAAGTACATCCTGTTTATGATTTTATATGACTACAGCAAATCTCACGCTAGCATCTTCAACCACAATGACATATTACGTCATGTGTTTTAAACATGTAATAACTTAACTATTTCATTTATTACACATGAAGTAAATTACCAAATCAGAAAATGGGACTCTCAAATAAGGCTAAACTATAACTCGAACGAGCAAAAAATTAAAAAAAATTTGATAGACCTCACTATGATTGAACCTACATATAAACTAGACTATAAACTAATTACTTACTCATACTCACTCACACACTCATTATATTTTATTGCGTAAAACTAGTTTCTATATCAACCCGACGAAGACACGAGAAGGGCGATGGAAGGACATAAGCCAAAATTACATACGAGAAAGGGCATCAGGAATACGGTTCTCCGATCCCTTAATATGTTTGATAACCCGAGTGAATTTCTGAAACTGCAAAGCCCTTCTCAAAATCCTCTGATTAGACCCTTTCAATGAACACTAGAGTATTGTGATCAGTCCAAATCTCTATCGGGAAGGAGAAATTGGTCATATAGGGTTTAAAATGTAACAAAGTACGAACCATTTCTCTGCTGCCAATAATTTACGGCTAAAGTAAGACACGGGAAGAACCTCTCCAGCCCCATTTCTCTGAAAGAGGACACCTCCAATGCCCACATCACTAGCATCCACCGCAATAATGAAAGGTTTCTGAAAATCAGGGGACATTAATATTGGGTTTGACATCAACACCAGTTTAAGTTTAATAAAAGACTCCTCACATTGAGGAGACCACACAAATTTCTGTCCTTTCTCTAATAACTTAGTAAGTGGCTGAGCAATGTCCGAGAAGTTTCGCACAAACCTTCTATAATAACCGGTCATTCCAAGGTCTCTCCGAACTTCCCTGACATTACTCGGCCTCTTCAAATTTGAAATGGCATCGAGATTGGCTTGTTTAGGGACTACCTGACCCTAACCAACCTCATGACCCAAATAGCACACATTGGCTTTACCAAATTCACACTTATCTAAGTTCACAACAAGACCAGCATCCCTCAAAGCTTCAAACAGTTTTCTCAATCTTACTCTATGAGTTTGCCAATCATTGCTGTGAATAACTAAATCATCAATATAAATTTCAGTGCCTTTCAACCCACAAATGACTCTGTTCATAAGCCACTGAAAGGTGCATGCAGCATTTTTCATCCCAAAGGGCATCACTTTGCATTTGTAAAACCCAAAGGGATTTAAAAATGTGGAAATTTCCCAGGTTCGATCAGACAAGGGCACTTGCCAATATTCTTTCAGCAAATCCAACTTAGTTAAGAATTTTGCAGATCCTATCTGATCGAAACAGTCCTATATGCGGGGCAAAGGAAAAGAGTCCTTTTTGGTACTGGCATTAACCTTACGGTAATCCACACACATTCGGTACTTTCCATCAGACTTTTTAACTAAAACTATCAGAGAACTCCAAGGACTTATCGAAGGTTGGATGAGGTCATGCTTCAGCATATACTTTATTTCCTCCTCGACTATGTCCCTCTTCATTAGATTTAGTCGATAAGGACTCTGCTTTACGGGGGAAGCACTGCCCACATCCACATCAGGCTAAAGCAACCACGTCCTACCTGGCGAACTACGAAATATTTCTGGAATAGAACAGATTAAATTAATAATGTCCCTTTTCTGGATAACTTCCTGATGGTCCAGCTCTCTTTTCAAAACTTCTAGATTTTGAATGTTATCAAAGAGAGCATCAGAAGATACCTGACCAACTAAGTCTTCAAAGTTATCCTCTGGAGACTCTACATCTACAGACACAGGTTCACATACAATAGCTAAAGGATCTCTACCACATGAAATATAATATTTTAATCTATTAATATGAAAAACCTGGCACTTTCGTTTGGTCCCGGATGCTTCAATTTCATAATTCACCTCAGACAATCTTCTCAAAACCTTCCAGGGCCCCTTATAAATTGGTTTGAGGAAATTGTCCGAGTCTGTACTCAACACCAATACCAATTCCCCAGACTCAAACGACCGCACCTTTGTTTTCTTATCAAAATTTGATTTCATGACTACTTGGGAGGAAGCCAAATTTTCTCTTGCAAATTTCCACGCAATGGCTAACTTTTTTCGTAAATTCTCTACAAACGTCATCACATTAATTTCCTCTTTCTGACCAGATGATAACAATTCATGGAAAATTTCCAACAGACCACATACTTTGTTCCCATAGATCAGCTCAAAGGGAGCTACACCTGTAGATGCATTTGGATGGTTCCTTATGGCAAAGAGAGCAAAGGGAAGCCCTTTTTCCCAATCCTCTCCTTGTTCATAGCAGTATTTTTTAAAACTGATTTAAGTGTCTGGTGGAATCTTTCCACCAGTCGATGACTCTCTGGGTGGTAAGGTAAGCTGGTAGTGCACTGAATGGCCAGTTCAGCACACTTACCCCTAAATACCTTACTCGTAAAATTTGTCCCACAGTCGGTCTGAATTTTACGAGGAAGTCCGTATCGGGAGAAAAATTCAATGAGCTTCAATAAACGTTAAACGGTCCCAATCAGGTTGCAAGATATTACTAATACTACTAGGACTATCTACTGGCCCGGGCCCTTCTAACTCAACTTCTAAACTACTTAAATCCAAGTCATCATCATTTATCAAATCAGCTGCCTTAGCGGATGCCCGAGTCACCACCGCCACAGGACAAGCATTCACAGTCAAAATAGGGAATAATTCCAGACACCTATGGTCTACCATGTCATTTCCTAAAATACCATCTATATTTGGAATAGGGAGATTCTCCACCACAGCCAACTCTGTTACCTAATTATACCCAGGGAAGGACAATTCAACTTCCACCAATGGAGCTGAAACCACTGTATTTGGGAAACCTCCCAGAATCACATAATTCCCTGAATATTCAACTAAACCATTTAAAGATTCCCTTAACCCTGGATAGGTACGGTGGGTCGTTCGCGACCCCGAGCGTCAAAAAAAAACAGGTTTTTCTCACGTGACTCACCCCCGTGACTGAATTTGTGGGTGATCGACCTGCAGGAGGTGTCTCCCCTACACGCTCTAGTAGTGTCCAGATGTGCATTGCTGTAGCTGTACTCCTTCCCCGATTTCTGAGACGCGTCGGGGTCGAGCGCGACCGAGTTTACCCTTCTAAGGTAGTTTGCCTAATTATCAAAGTTATTACGTATTATGAAATTGTCGTAGAATGGTGCAACTTGTATAGGTTATCAGTTGTGGAAAGTCTTGGTGGATTGTTTGGCTACCATGTGCATGATTTTTTTTTTAGTTAAAATATCGTTCATCACCACGAGGACCATTTTACCGCGAGTGCCCCTTTTTCATTTTTTTTCATTTTTTTGCCAAGTCATTTTTCCGTAAGATATTGCCAAATAGTGTCGTAAAACCTTTGCTTGTTTAGTGTTGGAAAGTGTGTCTAGATGATCTGGCTACCCATGCGTGACTTTGTTTTTGTCAGATACGACGTAGTTATTGGTATATTGGGTATTTAACTGCGGTTACCAATTTCTGTTTTTTTTCAATATTTGTAAAAATTACTACGTAGTAAGGAATTGCCGTATATTATTCATTTTTTTTTTCATGTTTATGTGTTAGAAAGTGTGCCTTGATGGTTGGGCTAACACGTGCATGTCTTTTTTTTTTATCTGAGATGCCGTATATTAGAATGTCGGGCATTTTACCGCGAGTGCCCCTTTTTCATTTTTTTTCATTTTTTTGCCAAGTCATTTTTCCGTATGATATTGCCAAATAGTGTCGTAAAACTTTTGCTTTTTTAGTGTTGGAAAGTGTGTCTAGATGATCTGGCTACCCATGCGTGATTTTGTTTTTGTCAGATACGACGTAGTTATTGGTATATTGGGTATTTAACTGCGGTTGCCAATTTCTGGTTTTTTTCAATATTTGTAAAAATTTACTACGTAGTAAGGAATTGCCGTATATTATTGATTTTTTTTTCATGTTTATGTGTTAGAAAGTGTGCCTTGATGGTTGGGCTAACACGTGCATGTCTTTTTTTTTATCTGAGATGCAGTATATTAGAATGTTGGGCATTTTTCCGCGAGTGCCCCTTTTTATTTGTTTTGCATTTTTTTGCTTAGTCATGTTACCGTAAGGAATTGGCAAGTAGTGTCGCAAAACTTATATTTTTATAGTGTTGGAAAGTGTTTCTAGATGATCTGGCTACCCATGCCTATTTTTTTTTTAGCCAGATATGGCGTATATATAAGTATTTGTTCGATTTTCCTGTGATTGCCATTTGTTCGTTTTTTCCCATTTCTTTCAAAATTACTACGTACTAAGGAACTATCACAGAGTAATGATTCATTTATATGTTTATTTGTCGGAAAATGTGCCTTGATGGTTTGCCTAGCACGTGGCTGAAATTTTTTTTTTTCTGAAATGCCGTATATTAGAATGGCCATTTTTCCACGAGTGCCCCTTTTTATTTGTTTTGCATTTTTTTGCTTAGTCATGTTACCGTAAGGAATTGGCAAGTAGTGTCGCAAAACTTATAATTTTATAGTGTTGGAAAGTGTTTCTAGATGATCTGGCTACCCATGCCTATCTTTTTTTTTTAGCCAGATATGGCGTATATATAGGTATGTGTTCGATTTTCCTGTGATTGCCATTTTTTCGTTTTTTCCCATTTCTTTCAAAATTACTACGTACTAAGGAACTATCACAGAGTAATGATTCATTTAGATGTTTATTTGTCGGAAAATGTGCCTTGATGGCTTGCCTAGCACGTGGCTGAATTTTTTTTTTCTGAAATGCCGTATATTAGAATGTTAGCCATTTTTCCGCGAGTGCCCCTTTTTATTTGTTTTGCATTTTTTTGCTTAGTCATGTTACCGTAAGGAATTGGCAAGTAGTGTCGCAAAACTTATATTTTTATAGTGTTGGAAAGTGTTTCTAGATGATCAGGCTACCCATGCCTATCTTTTTTTTAGCCAGATATGGCGTATATATAGGTATGTGTTCGATTTTCCGGTGATTGCCATTTTTTCGTTTTTTCCCAATTCTTTCAAAATTACTACGTACTAAGGAACTATCACAGAGTAATGATTCCTCTAGATGTTTATTTGTCGGAAAATTTTGTTTACTTCTTTTTTGATTGAATATCATCAAATTTTTTTAGCTAAAATATTATATTGTTTTACATTTTTTTTTTCGATTTTATTTCCCTTCAAAAAAATTTTTTTGGGTCAGAATTTTAATTTTATAGTCGTAAAATAATCGACAATTATCCAGCAACCCACCATACAATTTTTATGCATATCCAATAATAATTAGATTAGTAAATAACACCTTGAAATTGACATACCCTTCCTACATTTCAAGTGGCAGATTAGGGAGTCTGAGTCAGTGTGGTTGGCGGCCATTTTGTGGACATATCCGAAGCGTAAGCTGCCCTATCTATATATATTCTTGTTCCCTATAGAATTTGTGATATTTTGGTATATTTTTACCTGCATAAATATCATATTATATATTAAATATATGTATTTTTTTACGAAATTTCTAAGTACTCAAAAAATTACCTTTAGATATGGCCCCTGATATAAATGTAATTTACAAAATAATGAAGATTTTTTTACATATTTCTATTTTAGGATAACATATGTTTATTCCCTAAAAAAATTAGCCACTTCCTATTTCATTTGGGTACCCAAAAAAATTCATGAAATTTGGACAAATTTTTTTGGCCAAAAAAAGTTACCCTTTTTTTCTCATTTCAGATCTTCACCTCCATGGGTCTGACTTCATCCAAAATACATCAAGATGTGTCCTAAACATTCAAGAATCAATTCCTAGAAGGATTTGTGTATATATGTATAAACTTTTTTTTATGAATTTTTATGTCAGGTCTTTTTTTTTCTACTTAATTTTTTAAAATATTTATAATAAATAGTTTTTCTGCAGATGAGTAGTATTTATCTTTACAGTTGTTTTAAGCATTCATTGAAGTTTTTTTTGGCAAAAGAAAAAAGCAGGTTACTGCAAAAACTGATTTTTCAAGAATTTTTTTTG
>NC_090734.1:6683072-6695861 GCF_036898095.1 Palaemon carinicauda
ATAATCATCGAAAATATTAAGTCTATTTCATGAAATTTCTTTTTATTTTGAGCTGCAGAGTTTCATGAATATTTGCCCTAATTCACTAAGGTTCATTATGACGCTACTAAAAGATGATCACTAAACGTGACTTTCCTTCTAAATGCTCCGTCTAGTTTGTCACTAACATATTTCTAAACGATTATCAGATATTTTGGATAGTTCGTTTTTTCATAACTTTTCAATAACCCTTTTTCCTTAAATAATCTGTAAGATTTTTCCCCCTAAAACTACGAATGATTAATGTATTTTCTTATCAAGTTTTAGTTTTTATTTGAATTTAATCTACATGATTGATTTTTCATTCATTGATAAATTACTGCATACAATGTTCATATTAACATAAGATATGGTAGTTAGCATAAAGGGAATAAGTAAAGATGTGTGATAATTCATCTTATTACATCCAATTATCAGACTTCTCATGCTTTTTCGTTTTCTCAATAAACCTATAACAATTTAATCACGCATTTGATTTCATTGGAAACTGAACAAACTGCTAATCGCGTGCGTGGCCGAGGTGCTACAAAAAAAAAGGTCGTACGGTATCCCCCCCAGAAAAAACTGGATCGTACACTATTCCCGCCCCCCCCCCAAAAAAAAGGTTGTACAGTATTCCAGCCCCCATCGCATGAAAACTGGTCGCACAGTACCCCCACCCCCCCAAAAAAAAACCAGGTCGTACAGTATCTCTCCCCCCAAAACACAGGTCGTACAGTATCCCACCCCCTAAAAAAAAATACAGGTCGTACATTACCCCACCCCACCCGCAAGAAAACAGGTCGTACAGTATCCCTCACCCCCCCCCCCGCAAAAAAAAACGGTCGTACAGTAACCCCCCCCCGCAAAAAAAAAAAAACAGGTCGTACTGTATACCTTCCCCCCACAAAAAAACAGGTAGTACAGTTTCCCCCCCCTCAAAAAAAAAAAAAAAAAAAAAAAAAAAAAAAAGTCGCACAGTAATCCTCAACAAAAAGTCGTACAGTATTTCCAACAAAAAGGTTTTAGAATATTTCCCAAATAAAAGAGGTCAATAACTGTTTCCCAACAAAAACAAACCTTACAGTATTTCCTAACAAAAACAGGCCGTACATCATTTTCAACAAAATCAGGACGTGCAGTATTTCCAAACGAAAAGAGGTCATGCGACATTGCCAAACAAAAACAGGTTGCACAATATTTCCCAACAAAAAAAAAAGGTCATGCAGTATTTCCCAATAAAAACAGGTCGTGCAGTATTTCCAAACAAAACAGGTTGTGCAGTATTTCCCGATAAAAAAAAATGGTCATACAGTATTTCCACAACAAAAAACAAGTGATGCAGTATTTCCCAATAAAAACCGGTAGTGCAGTATTTCCCAACAAAAACAGGTCATACAGAATTTTCCAGCAAAAACCAGTCGTAAAGTATCGCTTGACAAAAACTGGTCGCACAATAATTACCAACAAAAACAAGTCGTACAGTATTTTCTAACAAACATAAGTTGTACAGTAGTATTTCCCAACAAAAAAGTTTGTACAGTATTTCCCAACAAAAACCGGTTGTACAGTATTTCGCCCGCCCAAAAATGTCGTACAGTAGTATTTCCCAACAAAAAAAGGTTGTAGTATTGCCAAACAAAAACAGCTCGTACATTATTTCTCAACAAAAACAAGTCGTAGAGTATTTCCCAACAAAATAAGTTTGTACAGTATTTCCCAACAAAATCAGGTTGTACAGTTTTCCTGTCAGACAAATGATTATTTTTTGGATAAATTTCATATGCAGAAGGTTTATGTATGTTATTGATGCCTTTATTCATGAATTTTATTAGTTAATAAGAAATAGAGAGACAAAAACAGTTAGTAGTAATGGTAAAGATGTAAAAAGAATTGTGGAGATACATGAGCGTGAATGAGAAGTTAGGTAGGTTGTTTTCAGTTAACTCCGCTGAGTCTAAGGATACTTCCCGTAAACATCTCCCAAACGTCCTGATCCATTCTTGAATGACTCATGGAGCCCAAACGAGTGAGGCATGGAAGTCGGAAAAAAGTCAAGTGATTACGGATAGCTTGACCTGTTTGCCAGGTCTGAAGACCTACTTAACTTGCCGGTCTCTTTGGCGAACAAGGAGTTGCGGCTGCCAATACATTAACTGAAGGACGGCGTATATTCAGGACCGTTTAGCAGCCAAGGAATTTGAGGGGAACCTTTTATCCCCGGAAATGAAGGACGATAAACAGAACTATTATGCCCGCACCTGATCGACTGTGAGCGTGTTGGGTGTGACGTCCCAGAGTGACAGAGGTGACTAAAATATCGCGCCAGCCTTCCCACTACCTGACGAAGGCTCATACTTCAACGACGACAGTAGGCCTACAATCGACGTATAGGCCCAATTAAAAAAGGATACATCCACATCTTCAGACAGTGTCAAGACTTCTGAATTCAACGCTACTAATTAATGTAAAAACCATTCTTATTATGATTGCTTGTAAGTGACTGTTCAACCCCCCTTTTTATGTCTAGTAAAGGAAAAACAAGGCACTTGTATCTCTCACCCACGTAACTTTTCTTATGTAATGTTTGAGAGAAACATTAAGCATTAAACAAGAATGGATTAAAATAAAATTAAGAAATAGTAAGTAAAGGTAAAAATACTAGACAAATAATAAGATTTATTGAGAAGATTTATTGCAAGAAGAACCAAAAGGAATCATCACAAATGGTGGCAGCGTTAAGGGATACACTGAAGTGTTATATTAGGAGTTTGAACTAATACTGGCTTTATTTTAGATAAGTGACTGTAGCCATTATAAGTATCGAAGAATTTCGAAACGTAATCTCAAGAAAATAGAAGAAAACAAAAGGAGTTTGTGGACCAATGGATATGTGAGTAGTTTGCATGCTTTCGTTCACTCTCTTGTTTTGTATAATTAATAATGTCTCTCTATAGAATAGGAAGTTAGGGCATTTGTATCTCGTAAGAAAAATTTTGGTGTGTTTTAATTTTTCCTTTTTTTTTTTAAAGTGGGCTATGATTCTTGATAATATTGTCCAAAGACTCACACAATACCAGTACGACTTGAGATTAACTGCAGACAGACGGTTGCGAAGTGCTAGTGTAGGAAGACGTCAAAATTTGACTAGAAGTACTAATTTGAGTAACCGAAGTGCGAGTCCTTTAGTAGCAAATATCGCCGACAAGAATTCCGCTGGGCTGATCACACAAATCACATGGTTTTGTGGAAATGTAAGTAGGGATAATCCTGAAAAACAAAGATTAGTGAAATACAGTGGAGATAAGTGGTTAGCGGATACAGAGAATAGGATCGCTAGATTTAAAATAACTGATGAAGAAGCAAAAATCAAACAGGCCATGTTGTTAGTCAACGTAGACATAGGGGATGCTCACCCTACATTAAATGGTAAGGCTTTTGAAAACATTACAACTTTCAACGAGTTCAAGGAGAAATGTAGACTATTGTGGCGATCGGCCAAGGAGGCCGATCGGTTGTTGAACTTGCATAGGTTTACCTCAGCTAAATTTGAAGGTGATTCCATGCCCAGTTTGTATACCCAGGTTCTGAATCATTTAGGAGTAGTTAGAGAAGACATTTTGTCATTACCCACAATCACGGTAGAAGACAGAACCAAGTTCAATGAGGATAATAACAAACTAGTATATTTAGATGAAATTCTGACTTATGTGGCCTACGGTACATTGTATCCAGCCTTTGGTGAAAGGGAAAGGAAGGCTTTCAAAGACCTAAAGTTAGATCCTGCCCAGAAACTCACAAAAACATTGAGCCAAATTCAGGAAATTATACAGAAAAACGAGACCCAAATTGACGAGGTCACTTTTTCGGCGAATACCAAACAAAAGAGGTATCAGAATTACAGGGAAGATATATATAACGAGTCCGGTAGGCATAAACATTACATAAAAATTATCAAAATAACCAGCCCCCTTGCAAGTCAAATGAACAAAGCAAAGGAAATTATAATGAAACATATAAATCTAGAGGGAATTATCATCATAAGGAAGCTAGACCAAAGAATAGGTATTGCCAGTATTGTCAAAGAGGAGGTCACACAGACTAAGAATGTTGGTACCAAGGTAAGAAATATAATATACCCTCCAAATATACTCCTCAGGCACAAGCAAAGGATAACTCAAACCCTACTAATTACTCCGAAGAAAAACAAGGTAACAGAAAGTGAATAGAAGAGCAAAAGAGGAGTCCAGGAAATAGGGAAACCAAAGAATGGAAGGATGTTGCAGGTAGCGGAGGTACATCCACGTTGCCAGCAACATATTTATCCTTCCGACAGCAATCATTACCTAAAATAAATATCAAGAAAGAAGGTAAAGAATGTCTTGGTTTATTAAATTCAGGAAGTACCGTAAATCTCATATGGCTCCATACCTTAACTGATTATTTGAATATACTTATTTCCGCGATTAGGAGAGAGGATACATTAGTTCAGGGAATAACTGGCAATCAGGTTAACAATGTAGGAGCCATAGATTTAAATATTGAAATGTTAGAGAAGTGTCAAGGGCCATTTTTGGTTTTGCAAGAAGTAGCATTTCCCGCTCGAGCTTTGATTTTTTTGAGACAATGCAAGATTTTGGCATAGTTTTTGATTGTCAAGACAGAGGTCTAATTCTAAAGGGAAATAATCAGGCATTCTGTTTCCAACTTGTCGATGACAAGTCCACTACAAATTAGGCCAATTTGCAGGGGACCACTTGATAGTTGAAACACACTCCGATTCAGAAAGAGACAGGGAAATCAAAGTAGAATCAGAAGTAATGGAGAAAGAAGAAAATTTAGCAATTGCACATAAAAGGGGAGAAATTACTTCTTGTAAAGACAGCATAAGTACTAAGGGAGAAAATGTCGACAAATAATCTGTGAGAGTAGATAAAAAGGAATTCCAAAAAGTTTTGCTGCTATGCACATTGAACTCACAAGAGTTAAGACACTTAAGAGAAACAGAATCTCATGACGAAGATGATGAATATACATGTTTTTGTACTCAAGTACAAATTGGGGAAATAAGTCTGATCAGCACAGCAGATGAAAACAAAATAAATTTTAGGTTTGCTAGAGATGAAGTATTACTGCCCAATACTCTTACTAGAGTATATCTAATAACCCGCCTACACACAAATAATGATGTAATATTGACCCCAGAAAGTTTTCCAAAATATGTTAGAATGGATAATTCATTAGTTCAGATGGAGGGATTAGCCTGTACTATTTATGTCATGAATTATTCTGATAAAAGACTCCATTTGTTAGCGGGTACCGAATTTTGTACAGGAATAGAAGTTACACATAAGATGATTCCGTTAGAGGAGGAAGCATTCCTTACCATAGGAAACATTGATGCAGGAATAGATAGGGAGATAGATAACACAGATTTTCCTGAGTACAGAGAGAGATTAATAGAAACGTTAAATAAATATAGGCAGGGCATAGCAATTACCGGTGATAGGTTAGGTAGGACCGAGGTATAAGACATAAGATAATCCTAGATGATGGAACCAAACCCTTTTTCATACCTAATTATAAATTACCTATCAGCCAACGTCCAATAGTAGATAATATGATAGAGGAAATGAAGGAAGGAGTGGTCATACACTCTAAATCACCTTTTAATTCTTCCTTGTTGTTAATTCCAAAGAAAGATCGAAGTTACAGATTAGTGATTGATTATCGCAAGTTGAATGCGAACATAGTTCCTGATAGAATGCCCATGCCTGTGATAAATGATGTTTTGGCTCAATTAGGAGGTGCAAAGATCTTCTCATCTTTAAGTCTACTAAGTGGATATTGGCAAGTACCTTTAGACGAGGAATCTAAGCCATTAACTGCCTTCAACACACATAAAGGACACTTAGAATTTCAGGTAATGCCATTTGTATTAACATCAGCTCCATTGACTTTTGTAATATTCATGTTACAGATCTTAGGAGATATAGAGAATGTGTTAGTCTATTTAGATGATGTCATTATATTTAGCAAAGATATGGCGAGCCATTTCAGAACAATAGAAATTGTTTTAGAACGTTTAAGACAGGCAGGATTAAAAATAAAGATTAAGAAATGTCAGTTCTTGAGGAAATCTTTAGAATATTTAGGACATGTGATCAGTGGTGAGGGATTGCGCATGCAAGAAGGAAAAATAAAGGCTATTGTCGAATATCCTGCTCCACAAAATCTGAAAGGTGTAAGAAGATGTTTAGGAATGATAGGATACTATAGACCATTTGTCAAAAATTTTGCTGCTATAGCTAAACCATTGACAGAATTAACTAAAAAGGATGTAGAGTTTGAATGGAAAGCAGGACAAGAGGGGGCTTTTCAAGAGTTGAAAGAGAAATTAATCCAAGGCCTATTTTAGTGTATCCGGACTTTAGAAAGCAATTTTACTTAGCATGCGATGCTTCATATAGAGGAATAGGAGCAGTTTTGTTACAGAAAGCAAAATCCAGAATGAGGGTAGTATATTATGCAAGTAGAGACTTAAATGCGGCCGAACGAGATTACAATACCACAGAAAAGGAATGTTTAGCCATTTATTGGGCACTAAGAAAGTTTCGGAAACATTTTGTTAGGACACAAAGTAAATATACTTAGTGATCCTAAACCCATCTGTGACCTATTTAAGAAGAGAGCTTTCACTAATAACTTAAAGTTTAATCGATGGTTTATTAGTGTACTAGAGTTTGCTCCAGAATTTAGATACACTCCAGGTAAGTTTAATACTTTGGCAGATGGATTATCTAGAGCACAAGAGGATACTGAAAGAATTATCTCGACTAACACTTTTTGTTTCAGCTGTCAGGTCGTAGACTTAGATTTGGAAAGAGTAAAAATTGAACAAGGGAAACAAGCAAGCATCAGGAAAATAATAGGAGATTTGCAACAAGATGAAACTTCTAGGACATATTTTGAATTAATAAATGGGATATTATATAAGAAAGCTAAGGATAGGAGTGCTTGTTCTAGACTATATGTACCTGACACACTGACTAAGGAAGTATAACCTATAACACATACCCGCAATTTGGCAGAACATCCAGAAATCAAAATGACTATAAGAACAATAAGTAGGTATTATTTTTGGCCTAAATGCAGTGAAGAAGCCAAGGAATTTGTAAATGAATGTCAAACTTGTAATAGTTATAAAGGTCATGTAAATTTCACAGCTCCTTTATAAAAATATCTTAGTAATTTAAACCCTTTTGAGGTAGTTCAGATGGATCATATTGGACCCTTTCCAAAACTTTGAGAGATAATAAGTATATACTGGTTTTCATTCATTATTTGACTCAGTACTTAGAAATTGTTCGGGTTAGAGATAGAACTGCTGTTTCGGTTGCAGAAGCTTTAAAGACCAGAATACTCACAAGACATTCTTGTCCGGAGGTACTTATGTCGGACAATGCACCCGAATTCACCAGTGAGGTAATGAAAAAGCTTTGCAAGTTTTTTGAAAGGAATTTGAGATAACCCCTTATAAGCCAAGTTCAAATTGGACAGTAGAAAAGGCCAATAAGAAGATACTGGATGTACTGCGAACTATCATTAGTCCAACTATAGATTAGGATATAGCTTTAGAGGATGTTCAGTTTACTTTGAATAACACAGTGAATGAGATGGTAGGAGAAACCCCACACTTTTTGCTTTATGGTTATCAGAAAAGACTGCCTAACTCATTGTTAGATGACACAAAACCTCCTAGGCACACAAATGATTACCAGGAATATGTAGCTTGGAAACTGCAAAGAACCTTCCAAATAATAAGACAAACCAGACAATCTCTAGAAAAAGGACAAGAGGTAAATAAGAAATACTATGACACAACTAGTTCCAATACTGACCTGAAATTAGGCTCACAAGTATATATAGAGGTACATGTAAAGGAAGTACCTAATGAAAAGGTTTCTCCCAAATTTGAAGGTCCTTATCGAGTGTTAGAAAGGTAAAAGAATAATAAATTTAAGTTCATACATGAACAGAATTTAGATGTAAGGTATGCCCATTGGAATCATATAAAGGTTGTAAAAACTAATCCATGGTCCTCTCAACTTCTACAGGAAGTGGTGGAAAAACTTCCTTCTGATTCTACCCCTAGTTGTCGGTATCACTTGTGAAATAGACATTAAAAGTGGGGCCTTGATACAATCACATGGAAAAGGTGAACTGTCAACGGATTTTGCTGTAGTAAAGATCAATGTCAATTCAATATTAGAAAGGGAAGAACATTTGAACCAGTTAGGTAAACAACTACAAACTTGCATACTAACCCATAGGGATTCTGCTTTTGTAGAATTATTAAAAAACTTACAAGGTAAAATTGATGACATTGTCAGGCCTCAAAGAAACAAGAGATCTCTATTACCTTTTGTAGGTAGTGCATTTAGTGCTTTGTTTGGAGTGGCTACAGAAAACGATGTTAAAAGTTTAACTGATCGTGTAGAACTAATCGAGAAATGGGCTAACCAGAAGGGTAATCTTATAAGTACTCTAATAGAAAATAATAATAAGAATGTAGAAAACATCAAGAAGATGGTGGAATTTATTAATCAAGTTAATGTAAATTTTTCTAATAAGATAGATGACCTAGAACAAGTTAATTCGTGAAGTGGATATTGAGATTAGTGATCATAAGGAATCTGTGAACGGACTAATATATGCACAAAAAAGAATACTTAGCCAAGCTTTTATTTCTCCAAAAACTTTGAAAGAAATCATAGATTGGTGTATAGTAAATAGCCATTCCAAGCCTTTGATAGAAGATATATTTTGGTATTATTATGTCAACTGTGAAGGTAATAAAAGGATATTAGTTGGTATCGATTCCTTTTAAGGGTATGAATTTGTTTGACCTGTATACAATACACCCTTTCCCAGTTAAAATAGGAAATGCAACAGTAATTTGGAACCATCACAAGGTTCGTCTAGCATTGGATAAGAATAAATTGTTGATGATTATTTTAGAGGAAGGTGAACTAGAACAATGTGTATTGATAAGTGAAAGTCAATCCATGTGCAATTTTGTGCAAATCAAACAACCTATAAGCAATTTTTCATGTATTCAAGGTATTTTCTTTGAGAATTATGAATTGATGAGAGAGTGTAAATCTGAAACTTTCAGTTTGCCATACAGGGCATTACATTTAGGTAATTAAATCTTTGTTCATGTTCAAAATACTAAAACTGCAGAAGTTATTAGTAATGGGAAGACTCAAACATTTCTGATAGGAAATTTGGAATCATTTACAGATTCTTGCTGAGTAGTAATACCTGATGATCTCTATCATGTACTAAGTGTGTTTTTACATTAAGATTTAAATCAGTCTTCCATTGCAAAGAGTTATGAAACCAAGATTAACCATTTTAAGCTAGACAAATTAACATTGGTAGAAAATTTGGCAATGCCAATTGATAATGATTATGTTCTGTTTTACAAGCAAGATGTTGCACCATTTCTGAATATATGTAATGTATTTTGATTATGCTTATTACTGTGGTAGCCTATAATGTGGTGAAGTATTTGATTTTCAAAAAGTTAGAAAGGATTAATGAGTTACTACTAGTTATTACTGGGAACCTAAGGAATAAGTTTATTATTTTGTTGTATGAGGATTCTATAAGAATCCTTGTAAGCTGGCCGATTGGTGTCAGACAAATGATTATTTTTTGGATAAATTTCATATGCAGAAGGTATATGTATATTATTGATGCCTTTATTCATGGATTTTATTAGTTAATAAGAAATAGAGAGACAAATGCAGTTAGTAGTAATTGTAAAGATATAGAAAGAATTGTGGTGAGACATGAGAGTGAACGAGAAGTTAGGTAGGTTGTTTTCAGTTAACTCCGCTGAGTCTAAGGATACTTCCCGTAAACATCTCCCAAACGTCCTGATCCATTCTTGAATGACTCATGGAGCCCAAACGAGTGAGGCATGGAAGCCGGGGAAACGTCACGTGATTAAGGATAGCTTGACACGCCCAGAACGACGTTATATAAGCAACTGTGAGAGGTGATCTCGCTCTCTCTCTCTCTCTTCCTAGTAAGTCGCTCTGTTTACCAGGTCTAAAGCCTTACATAACTTGACGGTCTCTTTGGCGAACAGGGAGTTGCGGCTGCCTATTCATCAACTGAAGGACGGCGTATATTCAGGACCGTTTAGCAGCCAAGGAATTTGAGGGGAACCTTTTATCCTCGGAAACGAAGGACCACGAACAGAACTATTACGCCCGCACCTGATCGACTGTAAGTGTGTTGGGCGTGACGTCCCAGAGTGACAGAGGCGTGAGGTCCCAGAGTGACAGAGGCGGGACGTCCCAGAGTGACCAAGGTGACTAGAACATCGCGCCAGCCTTCCCAACACCTGACTAAGGCTTATACTTCAACGACGACAGTAGACCTACGATTGACTTATAGGCCCAATTAAACAAGGATACATCCAACTCTTCAGCCAGTGTCAAGACTTCTGAATTCAACGCTACTAATTAATGTAAAAAACATTCTTTTTATGACTGCTTGTAAGTGACTGTTCAACCCCCCTTTTTATGTCTAGTTAAGGAAAAACAAGGCACTTGTATCTCTCACCCACGTAACTTTTCTTATGTAATGTTTGAGAGAAACATTAAGTATTAAACATGAATGGATTAAAATACAATTAAGAAATAGTAAGTACAGGTAAAAATACTAGACAATTAATAAGAAGATTTATTGAGAAGATTTATTGCAAGAAGAACCAAAAGGAATCATCACATTCCCAATAAAAATAGTTGTACAGTATTTCCCAACAAAAACAGGTTTTACAGTATTACATAACAAATACAGGCTGTACAGTATTTCTCAACAAAAAAAGTTTGTACAATATTTCCCAACAAAAACAGTTTGTACAATATTTCCTAACAAAAACAGGTCGTGCAGTATTTCCCGCGGCAAAAAAAGTTGTGCAGTATTTCCCCCTAGAAAAGGTTGTACAGTATTGCTGAACACAAACAGCTCATATATTATCTCTCAATAAAAACAGGTTGTACAGTATTTCCCAACAAAAAAGTTTGTATAGTATTTCCCAACAAAAACACGTTGTACAGTATTTCCTAACAAAAACAGGTGGTACAGTATTTCCCTCACCCAAAAATGTTGTACAGTATATCCCCCCCCACAAAAAAAAGGTCGTACAGTAGTATTTCCCAACAAAAAAATTGTTGTACAGTATTGCCGAACAAAAATAGCGCGTACATTATTTCTCAACAAAAACAGGTTGTACAGTATTTCCCAACAAAATCAGGTTGTACAGTATTCCCCAAAAAACTGGTCGCACAGTATCGCCATACAAAAACGGGTCGTATAGTATTTCCAAACAGAAATGGGTTGGACAGTATTTCCCTATAAAGTAGGTTGTACAGTCAAATGCTAAAGTCTTGTCGTCTCCAGCCCCCCTCTCTCACCCCCGATATCTATAGATTCTAGAATTTCAGGTGTAGAAGAGTTAGGTTGTTGCGGGGGGGGGGGGGGGGGGGGAGGCAACAGGCGGAAGTCAGAAGCCAGGGCAACGAGCTGGGGGAGGATGCCAGGAAGGGAGTAGTAATGCTTGTTAGATCTGTGACCTGTGATTGCTGGGAAAACACAAAACATTATTTCTGGACGTAAATTCAATATAATTTCTTAATTCCTAATTATATCATTATAATAATACTTAACTTGCAATCATGCAGTATATTTGATGTGATATTTGCTATACCATTCTCGGGAACAGCCTTTTTACAAATATTATCGATGTTTTGTTTGACATTGTATTTTGTCCCGACTGAAAAATCTCTAAAACACAAGCTAGGAGTAACTCTCTCTCTCTCTCTCTCTCTCTCTCTCTCTCTCTCTCTCTCTCTCTCTATTTATATATCTATCTATCTATCTATCTATCTATCTATCTATCTATATATATATATATATATATATATATATATATATATATATATATATATATATATATATATATATATATACATATATATATATTGAAAGAGAAGGATTCTAAAGGAAAGTGTGGGATATGGCAGAGTAGATTTTTAGAGCTGTTACTCGGAAGGAGGCATTTTGTTTCACAGTAATTCACCATCGACTAATCAGTATCCTAATATTTTCGGCAAGGAATCCAAATTATAAATAGGTTGTATAGACCCATTTGTTGTGGTAGCCGACATAACATTCTAACAGAAAAGTTACTGCCTAAAATTATGAACTTCGGTATAGTTTGGAAATTTTTTCCAGACTGAAAAACCTTACTCATACCCAATTCACGAGTTTAATAAAAAATTGTTTTCATAAGATAAAATATCTACGATTGGTATGCAACAATTCAGCATATATGAATTTTAGGAAACACTAGTGTTTGTGTGAACAGTTATTCATCAAGACAGTGATTCCATGGAGATGGTATTCATAATCACATACTGACCAATAAAGAAAAAAAATACATAGAAACACTTGGGATATCGCCTTGGATTTCATTTATAATATTTCCACGTTAATCACTCCTTTTTGGAAAAATGTCATCTATACAGATGAAAAATAGTGTACATCAGTGGAAGCACGAACAAGGCATTGCTGGAGGTGACGGAATACCCGCTATGATGAGACAAATATTCAGAAAAGAGCTATGAGTGGAAGAGTTCGTATTAAACAACTTTTTATTTATTCATTTATCTATTTATTTTTTTTTTTTGT
>NC_090734.1:6695884-6705884 GCF_036898095.1 Palaemon carinicauda
TATGAATTAATAACCATCAATGGATACCGCGGAATATATTACTTTTGAACATTTGGAATGACCATTGTGACGGAGCCGAGAGAGGAGTTGTGAACTCAAAGGCAGATTGGAAACGACTGAGTTGTTTATTAAGGAACACTCTCCTTTATATACAAAACCTCAAGGCAACAGGACATAACATGTTCGAGAGACAGACAATGTTCAGAGCAAAACAGCAGACATGAATTTTCATGTTCGTTTGAGTGCGAGGGAAGAGCGAAGATACAAGCATATTATATACAAAAGGAATTATGTACAATTGTGTGACACACGGTTGGTACATGGCTCCCCCTCTAAAAATGACATACTAAAAATGTTAAATAGGTGCCCTGAATCTGGAGAGGAAGTAGTAAAAACTGCGCTGATTAGCGACAGTGAGTGGCTGTAGAAGTCGTTGGTTTGGGTGCGAGCGAGTGGTGGATGATGGGTGGCTGTGTTGCCGCTCCGGCTCGTCACGGGGTAGGCGAGTGTGTCCTACGGCATTCATAGGCGTGTGTGTCCTACGGCATTCATAGGCGTGTTCTACGGCATTCATAGGCGTGTGTGTCCTACGGCCTTCATAGGCCTACGGCATTCATAGGCGTGTGTCCTACGGCATTCACGTCAGCTTCGGTTGAAGCTGAATAGATGTCCTCTTCGTCACGAGTGGAGGCGTTGATGGAGGTTTGAAAGTCATGAAGTGGGTTCACATCACGAGGAGAGCCGTCTGCGGCAGGTTGCAGGCGAGTGATACTGGTCATTTTCCCGAGGGTGAGCGAAGCCCTTTGGTCCCCCAACGGTTGTTGAGAGAGCTGAAAAGGCGTTGTTATACGGGCGGCTGGCGACGGCGAGTACTGCTGCAAAAGGTATGCGTTGACGGCGTCATAGTAACGGTGAGAGGTGGAGGGGGGATGGGGAGGCGGGAGGAGCGAGTCACTCTGGGGTCACCAATGTGACGGAGCCGAGAGAGGAGTTGTGAACTCAAAGGCAGATTGGAAACGACTGAGTTGTTTATTAAGGAACACTCTCCTTTATATACAAAACCTCAAGGCAACAGGACATAACATGTTCGAGAGACAGACAATGTTCAGAGCAAAACAGCAGACATGAATTTTCATGTTCGTTTGAGTGCGAAGGAAGAGCGAAGATACAAGCATATTATATACAAAAGGAATTATGTACAATTGTGTGACACACGGTTGGTACACCATTGGCTAAATTTGTGACCGCTGATAAATATCATTGGTCCTGTCATTATCTGGCTCAGAACTACTATGAGATTCACGGCCTCTGTAACACGGTTTTTTCGCAATAATTTTGTATCTATGAATTTCATAAATATAACGCTTCTTCAGAATGCACATTATATCTACACATAAATTTTGACTATACTCTGCATTACATAGGTTGAAAAAATTTGGTACTTATAATGTAAAAGTGACGTTTTTTGAAGACGGGCCAACTTATTCAGAGAAAAGGTTTCGAACGCACTCGTTACGTAACTTATGACGGCATTTCTTCCCTCTTTCTCGGTCGATGATTGGCTATACGTAACGAAGGCTATACCTCTGCCAACAATGACACAAAAGTAGTACACCTTTATGAACTCTGAAACCTCTCCACTGATAATTGTCCTAATGAATAAACCAACAAAATATGTTAAGAAATACAAAAACACTTCGATTATTAGTCTAACTCCCAAAATAAGTTTCCTAAGAAATTACAGTCTACTTTATAGGTCACAACCAGATTAACAAGGTGTAGGGAATAGTTGGTAATTTTCAAAAACGTAGTAGACAAGCTTGATCGGATAACTGCTATATCCAAAGTCAAGCAATTTTTATTTATTGTCTATCTACCTACCTATTTACAGTAAAAAAAAAAAGAAAAAAAATAGCCGGTACCGTACTTTGGCTTTAAACCTTCACCAATAATCATCGTCAGAATGATGACTTCATGAGGCTCCACCCACTTTGGACTCGTTATAATTCAGGATAACACTGAAGGCTATCATGGGCATTGTTGGATCAGAAAATTTAAATTCTGGCTATAAAAACTCATTCCTCGAGTAGTTGTAAGAAGTGCTAAATGATCCTCAAGGATCCCAGCAGTTGGCCTAAAAGTTTAATTTATGTATACTACTGTTGCGGCACTACTGCTACAGTAGTAATACTACGCTAGCACAGATACCCCACCCACATTTATGTATCGTTCCGCCATCCATAAAGTCTTTGTCATGTTCTTTCACTGTGCAATAAGCCATGGCCTCCTCAGAAATTAAGTTTAACATTAGATGATAGGTTATTTCATTAAGCTGACAAATTATGGCAACTGGGTATGTTATTGCCGATGTTGAAGCTAAAGATAAAGTATGGTATCATTCCTTCATTGCATTATCATCTTTACTATTATTTGTTTTGCTACATGTAGCAATTATTTTAAAGGATGAATGAATTATGTTCACTTTACTTCTATAAATTCCTATTAGATGTACAAATAAAACTCCTAAAACTATTCATGATTTATTTACAAAATGCAGTCATGCCCAAAACATAGCCAACACGGTCGTACGGCCTAAGAAGAAAAGAAAAATTATATCAGATGATCCGTTGGTCTGATGGAGAGTTTAGCACAAAATTCTTATTTTAACAAAAATAGTTATATAAAGACCGTTTAAATACAATCTCTCTTTTTCTGTCTCTCTTGGTGGCATAGTGAATAGTTAATGGAAATGTTCAAAAGCCTGAATGACATTACAAATATTATAATTATGTTACGCTAAATACAAATCAGACCATAAACATTGGATTTAAACTAGAAACTGAATGATTACCTATTCAGGCTATAGTAAATATGGCCACGGGCTTTCTCTTGACTGTATAAAGTTGCAAGTCGTAAAGCAAATGCAGTTTTGCAACCACGGGGGCAATTCCAAATCCTGCTAACCATTCTTGATTGTTATGGGTTCCAGGGCCGATGGAACAAGGTGAATGGAGAATGGGTGTCTGGTGGATGGGCGGGGCAAAATTTTGTCAAAAGGTGTTTACATTGCTTACGTAATGAATGTTTTCCACTCTTGGCTCGTTATCACTGGCCATGGCGTCGGCTAGATCATTTTTACTCTATAAAAATTAAAACTATCGGGTTTAGGTTATTGATAATGCTGACAAAATTTGTGTGGTTGTAAAATATACTTATGTCAACTTTCAGCTACATCCGATGCATTGATAAGGAGCAAAGTAAAAGAAACCGTGTTACAGAGGCCCTGAATCTCATAGTAGAGTGGGTCACAATGGGTTTAAATAGCAGAGGCAAGGGACATTGATATTGCCCTAGCAAGCAGGGCAATGCCATGGAGACTGACCATATATACATATGATCAGCGCCCAGACTACAGGAGAGTTCGGGAGAAGAGTTTAGTAAGGAACACAATTTCCCAATAGATTGTGGTGGCCTATTAGAAACATCCCTGACTGGTAATCTGTTAGATGGGAGTTGGAGACCCACTCAATCTCGACAGCCTCTAGTAGTGTCTGCAAGCAACCTTACCATCTTTGTGAGTTAGGGATGGAGGAGTGGGAAGCCTTTAGGTCAATCTCTTCAGTCACCAGCAGCCATATCCTGATCCTCCCTGGTCCTAGCTTGATGGAGAGGGGACTTGGGTTCTAATCGTAAATGTTTATATGGTCAGTGTCCAGGGCAATGTCCTGTCCTTTGCCTCTGCCATTCATGAGTGACCTTTAAACCTTTCATCATAGTTTAACAGAAATATAGAATTCTAAAGTGGCATATTTTTGATGAAAGGAGGAAATAGAGACGAGCAAACTTAATGTAATTGAATAGTACTCTCTGAGAAAGAAGAGCTTTGCCATGTCTTTGAATAATGCACCCTGACTTGCCAATAGTTAAATCCATGTTACAAAGACATTTCAATTTTTCTATATACAATGCATCAGATAAACTTTGAACATAAGGCTTTTTATTAATATGTTTAAATGGATTGATAAAGGAATTTGAAGAAAATTAACTGAACATAACAAGACAGGGCCGAGGGAATACCACCAATAGATCTCCTCATTTCCATTCACATTCCCAGACCTGGACTTCACAACTACTGTACATCTTACGTGAGTCGAACCAACAGGTCAAAAGCCTGTGTAGTCGGTGAAATATTTCATTTTACCAAAGCAGTGTTGAACTATATCAATATCAAAGTAAATCAAACTAAATAACAAGGCATTACTTGGGTCTTTTCTTTAAAGGATTTGGTGTAAAATGAAAGAGTTAGATACCTGACACGTCCCTACTTCTCTCTCTCTCTCTCTCTCTCTCTCTCTCTCTCTCTCTCTCTCTCTCTCTCTCTCTCTCTCTCAAATCTGGACCATTTATATATCGTCGTTTGTCTCCTTTTATACTTGCCTGGATTGCAAACCTTTCAGTGCAACACCGAAATAGTTTTTATCTCCATTTTTTACAAGGTAAGAATATCTTTTGATACATTTACCTATATATACATATATATATATATATATATATATATATATATATATATATATATATATATATATGTATATTATATATACATATATATATATTTATATATATATATATATATATATATATATACAGTATATATATATATATATATATATATATATATATATATATATATATATATATATATATGTGTGTGTGTGTGTATACCCGCAATTATATATATATATATATATATATATATATATATATATATATATATACATAAATATATGCATATGTATATATACAGTGTATATATATACATATATATATATATATATATATATATATATATATATATATATATATATGTCCAGTTCAGTGCTTGCTTATATGAGAGTTAGCCAGACCGTCAAATAATAGAGATGTAGCATCCAAGATTACTTGACCTTCTCTTAAGGTGAAGTGTCCTACTGACATAGAGAGAGAGAGAGAGAGAGAGAGAGAGAGAGAGAGAGAGAGAGAGAGAGAGAGAGAGAGAGAGAGACCACTACACAATTAAAACGTAACACAGAGAGAGAGAGAGAGAGAGAGAGAGAGAGAGAGAGAGAGAGAGAGAGAGAGAGAGAGAGAATATCCTTATGCAATGCTCTTGAATTGTTTGTGAACATATTAGCAGTTGGTCACGTAAGACTGGGGCGGGTTAGAAAGTGCTTATTTGCCTAAACTTGAGAGGCTGTGCAACTGTTAGCTTTAAGCAGAATGGCTGGACACGATACTGCATTCTGTGCTCTCCAATAGAAATGACATAGTGATTGTCCTTCTCCTCAAGATATGAACCTACTTAAGGAATATTTCCTTTCCTTTTTCCTATTTATTTTTATTCGTAATGTAGAGCCTTTGTGTTTTCGACAATAACTACTTGTAAGTCATAGACTATCAGTAAAAATAACAGTAAACATAACAGCAACAATAGCAACAACAACAATAATAATAATAATAATAATAATAATAATAATAATAATAATAATAATAATAATAATAATATTTTATTGGTAATAACATGAATCAATATGTATAACAGAGATGCCCCACATAATCATATAATCAACTTTAAATATCCTAGTCTGAATCTCACAGAAACTCGCCTAATGGAATTAGGACTCAATGTCATCAGATATCACCAACGATTTACCTTTATGAAGCCCATCAATAGTCTGAGCAAATTAAGCGGATTTAGATATTCCCCTGTGAGTAACTAGAGTATTAGAATTTGATGATGCCAGGAAACATGAAGTTTAAGCTTGGTCGAGTCATCTTACAATGCATTCATATTTGATGCAAAACATTTGTTTGTTTATCTCTAAAGCTGATATTTACATATGAATGAATTCTGGAGAGAGAGAGAGAGAGAGAGAGAGAGAGAGAGAGAGAGAGAGAGAGAGAGAGACCTGTGCAATGCTCTTGAACTGTTTGTGAACATATATGTGGTTGGTCACGTAAGACTGGAGCGGGTTAGAAATTCCTTAAGAGGTTATGCAGCTGTTAACTTTAATATAAGCAGAATGGCTGGATATGATAGTGCATTGTGTGCTCTCTAATAGAAATGACAGAGAGGTTGTCCTTATCCTTAAGGAATATTTCATTTCCTTTTTCCTATCTGTTTGTATTCGTAATGCAGAGCCTTTGTATTTTAGACAATTACTACTTATAAGTCATACACTAATATCCAAAATGACAGTAAACATAACAACAACAACAACAACAACAACAACAACAACAACAACAATAATAATAATAATAATAATAATAAAATTAATAATAATAATAATAATAATAATAATAATAATTTTTCGTCAGTATTTAATTCTTTATAACATGAAACACTATATATAACAGAGAGAGAGAGAGAGAGAGAGAGAGAGAGAGAGAGAGAGAGAGAGAGAGAGAGATTCTCCACATAATGATATAACAGTTTAAATATTCTAGTCTGTATCTCACAGAAACTCACCTAATGGAATTAGGTCTAAATGTCATCAGATATCACCAACGATTTACCTTTGTGAAGACCAACAATAGTCCGAGCAAATTAAACTGATTTAGGTCTTACTCTGAATAGACAGAGTGTTGGAACCGGATGATGCCAGGAGGCAGATAAAGTTCAATAAATTTCATGCTTTGTCGAGTCATCTTACAATGCATTCCTACATGATGCAAAACATTTGTTTGTTTATCTCTAAAGTTGATATTAACTTGTAAATGAACTCTGAAGCGTGAGAGAGAGAGAGAGAGAGAGAGAGAGAGAGAGAGAGAGAGAGAGAGTGAGAGAGAGAGAGAGAGAGGATTATTTTTAAACTTTGCGTCTTAACATATCAAGCTATTAACACGGGAGAGCCATTGTATCTTAAAGGCTGCCTGAAAAGATACGTAGTAGGGCCTGGTGTTCATACACGCCTTTCCAGTGATGATTTCAGACTTGATGAGCCTCGTGCAACGACCACTCTTGGTACGAGAACTTTTAAGCACTGCGCTCCTAGATTGTATAATCAACTTCCGGCATCAATTAAGTGTGCTGAAAATGTCTTTCAGTTCAAAAAACTATTGAAAACCCATTTATTTTCACTCAGCTATAACATTGAGACAAATGAAATTAACCCTCTTTACATTACATAGACTTTTAAATTTTTAACTATAATATAAATGATTTGGAAATCCCGTCTGAACGCTTAATAGCGAAAGCAGGGATACTTGATAAACCGTCAGACATAGACATAGACATAGAGAGTTAAAACCTATATTTAAAGGTACTGACACTAAACGAAAAGCATTCCAAATGTTTTCTCCTTAGCTTAACCCCAAAGGAAACTAAAAAAAAAAGATTGTTTAATATATACAAAAATAGTAAATCTAGTAAAATCTGACCTTTAGTTACTTTAGAACTATGAGTAAATCGATGATCTAAACATGCAAAAACTAAAGGAAAGACTTCATGAATTCTCTTTCAAACTTTTGGGGTTTTAGAACATAATTAGTTTCCAGCATTTTATGAAAGTGGGAAGAAAGAGGTTTAATAATTCCTTTTTTAATCAACAGAAGAGTGACAAAGGGAACCAGTGTTTTTCTTTGCGTTCAAAATATTACAAAGTTAAGTAACAATATCTCTAGCCAGCTCTTGGTTGGGTCATGTCTAAGACGATTCAGAGGCTCGAAAGATTCATGTGTCAGGGAATAATACCAGCAGGGAAACCAGCATCTGCATAGATTATAATTATTAGCTAGGGTATAACCGTAGTTGGAGAACCACGATACTATAAGCCCGAGGATTCCAACAGGAAAAAATAGCCCAGTGACGAAAGCAAATATGGAACAAAATAAATTACAGGAGAAGTAATGAACAATTAAAATAAAATATTCTAAGAACTAACAACACAAATGAACATTATATATATATATATATATAATATATATATATATATATATAAATGAATATATATATATATATATATATATATATATATATATATATATATATATATATATGTAAATATATCATCGTCATGATCATCATCCCCTCCTACGCCTATTGACGCAAAGGGTTAGATTTCGTTTGTCATCTCCATCTTGAACATTTGAATCAATACTTCTACATTCACCATTTCCTACTTCACGTTTCATAGTCCTCACACACGTAGACCTTGATTATCCAACTCTTCTAGTGCCTTGCGAAGCCCATTTGAAAGTTTGGTGAACTAATCTCTCTGGGGGAGTGCGAAGAGCAAGCCCAAACCATCTCCAACTTACCCCTCACCATGATCTCATCCACTTAAAGCACTTGAGTAATCTCTCTTATAGTTTCATTTTTATTCCAGCCTTCCATTACCTCCCAGTATTCTACTGATGGTTTTTTTTCTCAAATCTACAAAATCCGTTGGATATTGTTTCATTGTCATTCTGTGACTAATATCCATACAGTAACACCGATCTCACTAAACTGATATATATCCTGATTTTTATATATAATTTCAGGCGATTTGATTTTCAAATTGTAATTAACCTAGCCATTGTCTGATTTCCTTTTTTTAAAATCTTTCATCAAACAAAAATTCTAAATTTCCTGTATTAGAAATCATAGTTCCTGAATATTTGAATGATTACACCTCATTAATCCTTTCTCCTTCCGATGATATTTCCTCTTCCATTGCATATTCTGTTCTCATCATCTCTTTCTTTCTTCTACTTATTTTCAGCCCAACCCTGTGATATTTCATGGAATCTGGTAAGTAGGTTTTGCAATTCCTGTGGTGTTATGCTGATAAGCACAATGGCATCAGAATACTTTTGGGTCCGCTAATTTCCTGTGACTAATCCAGTCCAATCCTTCTCCACCGTCCCAAACTGTTCTATGTAGTAAAAACCTACGTGGAAGATAAACAACTAAAGTGACAACACTTTCCCTTGGAGTACGTCACTGTTCACCTTTGAATTGAATTGATTGGACTCCACTAACATCAACTTTGCACTTGCTATGCTCATGAACAGACGTAATCAAATTTACATATTTAAGAATAACTCCATTATGACGCAGGACTCTCCACAAAATTGGCCGGTGCACACTATAAAAGGGTTTTTCATAGTCCATACTAGCAATTAAAAGTAGATTTCTATATGCTACGCATTGCTGTACAGCATGTCTCAAAAGGAAAATTCGGTCAGTGCAACTTTTACCTTTCGTAAATCCTGTTTGTTCATCTCTCAACTTTATATATTCTTACAAAACTGGCCTAGTGTAGAGTAAATACAATAGTTTATTCATAATTTTATTTATATTTCACTTGTGCATTGAAAGGATGATACCCAGCTCTTAGAATGAGCTCACCTCATGTGGATGTAAGTATTATTTTATGTAAATTACGTAAGACTTTCGTCGTGAATTTCATTGTATTCTCTATTCAAGTTAGTATATGTAAATTTCGTTATTTTTAAGGATTAACATTTATTTCACATATGTTTGTTATAGAGTCTTACGTAATTTATTTGAGACTGTTGTGGGATTCGTGCAAAATATGAACAAGAGCTTAGGTAATGTTATTTTATATTTTATGAGGTATTACGCTATGTTTGGGAGAGAAAGCTCATTAACTTGTGCTTTGAGAAATTTTCTACCGTGTGCTTAAGAAACGTCGCCTGGTGATAGGATGTTATCTCGAGGGATCTTATGGAAATAGTAGATAGATTTCATATAAAACGTGACACAAAGGTTAGGTCAAACCATGATCGAGATAGCGATTGCAGCCTGAAGACAGCCCTCTTCCCCTCTCCCTCTCACTCTTACTCTCACACGTAACCCAGTGTAATGTTTTTAAAAGTTTTCAGTCGAAAAGATACGTAAGACGATACGGTGATTTTGAATTCATTGTGTTAGGAAGAGTGTTAGCATTGTATGAATTTTTTTACAATTGGCCCCGTAGGAAGGATAGATTTTGTATCGTGATCTGGCTATCTATTT
>NC_090734.1:6710884-6713384 GCF_036898095.1 Palaemon carinicauda
CCAATAGGGAAAAATAGCCCAAAAGGAAAGGAAGTAAGGAAATACATAACGTATATGAAAAGTAATGATTAAAGAATATAGAACTTATTAAGATCCGTAACAATATTAGAATATATGTATCTTATATGAACTATGAGCCAGACTATGTTTAGTCCGGCTCCACTTGAAGTGTTTAGTGAAAGGAAAAATTCAATCACCAAAATCAAACTATACTTATACGACTTGCACGAGTATTTCATACATGCTCATAAACTGTAATGCGATTACCATTTCTCTCTCTCTCTCTCTCTCTCTCTCTCTCTCTCTCTCTCTCTCTCTCTCTCTGATAATAAAAAACGGGTTTAAGCTTGTCATTGCATGTATTATATTTTTCAAGTTTTTTATATCATTGTTATCCGTTTATATTTATATATATGCTTCTTATGTCGTTCGAAAAAACTCACTCCTGTTGTGATCACCTTTCCATTTAGTCCCTTATCAGCTTAACACAGAATTGTATAACAAATCTGTAAACAGAGGTGTTTTGAAAAAAAAAAAAACTTATTTTAAATAAAGTATTATCTGGCTTGTTCCATATAAAAACATTCGCTGCAAGGTTGAACTTATGATGGAGAAGGGAAGATTGTTAGATTATGTGTTGATACGAGATAATACTTTATTTAAAGCAAGTTTTATTTATTACCTCTCTGTTGAGAGATTTGATATATGAGTCTGTGTTACGCTGATCAGGGCTTAAATGGAAAGAGGAGCAGAACATGAGGGAGTTTTTTTTTTTTCTTCAAACGAACGGTTGATGATATCAATGATATAAAAACTTTAACAATATAAAACATGCAATGACAAGCTTAAACAAGTTTTTTATCATCGGTACCAGAGAGAGAGAGAGAGAGAGAGAGAGAGAAAAGGGTAGTAGCGTTACAGTTTATGAGCATGTATGAAATACACGTGCAAGTCGATGAGTATAGTTTGATATTGGTGATTGAATTTTTCCTTTCATTATGATTTTGTAAGAGTTAAACAAAGATCCTTAAATCATAGTTTTATAAATTATTATAAATTCTGCTCTCTTTTGTTAGGCATTTTTGAAGATTATTTTACCAGAGAAGATTGAACTAAAAAAAAAAATCTGGCTAATATTACTCATAAAAACGGACCCTCTAAGTGTTTTTCATGGCAATCAGTTATTTCAAAGGCATTGGACATTTTCCAGTGTAGTTAAGAAAATTTCATGTTTAGGTATATCATTTATCTACACTTGGCATGTACTTTTGCTTCCATTACGTCAAAGCGTGGGTTGGCTTCAGCGAAAATCTCTCTCTCTCTCTCTCTCTCTCTCTCTCTCTCTCTCTCTCTCATCATTCTCCTCAAGATATAATTTCATATAATTTTTCATATATTTAGAGTAAACTGCCAAAAATAATTACTTGGGACAATTCTAAAGACATACGCGCACCTTGCATTCGCATCTACGCATACATACACTTGTATATACATACACCCACACCCACATCAACCAAAACTCGAATATACATACAAAAACACATACACAAAACTCATACATTGCTTCAATTCAGTATACAAATCTTACAACAATGATATCTGTGTAATCATTTGGATTGTGTTCGGGAGAGCCATTACATTGTAACTAAGAGGAGTGGTGAATACAACTGACTTGATTTCAATGGATAGCGAGTATATATATATATATATATATATATATATATATATACATATTGAGGAAAAGAGGGTAAAAAAAAAATCAACTAAACTGTTTCATGAACCGACAGACTATACATGTAGTGTTAACAGCGAGTTGTAGCGTGCACAAGCATGTCTGAAACACGTGCGGTACATGACTCCCCCTAATAATGACATATATGTGAAATGGTGCACCCTGCTCTTGAGAGGTGTACTGTAGGTGGGTCATCTACAGGAGATACGCAGGTTTTAGGCAATCAATGGAGGCCCGGTCTTCTTTCTCACGCATGATGAGTATGAAAGCCTTCGCAGTGCGATAGATAACAAGGCTAACTGGGCAGTAGCGGTGGCTTCTTGGTATCATTGTGCAGAAAAACGTGCAGAGCACTGTGCAAATCTGTCCATTTGTGTTGCTTAGCATGGGACTTGTAAGTCTGGCGGTGTGGAGTAAATTATCCCACAACGTGACATAGGTGCTGGAAATTCTCGGAGGAGGTTGCAGAGGGGAAAAAATTCAGAAGGGACGATCAAGGGGTCGTCATATACGATTTCAGCTGCTGAGACACCCAGGGCATCTTTAGGAGAGGTCCTTAGTCGCAGGAGGACCCAGGGAAGGTAGTTAGACGAGTTGGAGTCCTTGCAGACGGACATAAAAGCTGCTTTGAGGGTATGATGAAACAATAAACCATTTCGTTGGCAGCAAGGTTTTAGGCGGTGGTCTGATGTAGGTTGATTCCCAAGAGGTGAAAGTGGTACCCCTATCAGAAGTAATATGCTCAGGGAAACGAAGTCTCGCTATCTA